>NC_134359.1:51782996-52082996 GCF_048569485.1 Anomaloglossus baeobatrachus
CAAGTCCTAAAATGTTAATCACAGCGTAATAGAGCCATTAGTTTAAGTAAACAAAAGCACACACACAGATAAGAGAGCCATAGTTGCTTTTTGTTTTTAAACCCCTACATCATGCTGTCTTCCGCTTACACAGCAAAAATCAGCTGACAGATTCCATTTAATATATGCACATAAATTGGATGCAAAAGGCGCAGGAAAAATGAGGAGATATACAGTTAACTTTATTTGAAGCCTAAAGATTAGGGGTGCACTTATTGGGTAGACCTGGACCGTTTGAGCCATTTTTGCATATTTTTTTATTCCTAAATTTTATTTTATTCCTAAGGCCTCCTTCACACGCACGTGCCTCCGGTATGTGCTAGGTCCGTGCCCGCATGTACCGTAGACACGGGCAAATGTAAACCCATTAAAATCAATGGGTTTATGTGCACGCACGTGTTCAGCCAGTGGCCCGTGCCTCCGTGTGGAGCATACGTGAGCCCATGTGCTCCATATGGAGACATGTCTGTTTTTCTCCGGCAGCACGGGTGTCACGCCACGGATGTAGTGTGGATGCGGGCCCACGTGACACGCACCGGAGAAACACAAGTGTCATTGTAAAAATAAAAAAAAACACATACTCACCTCCACCAGCCCTGCAGTCTCTGCCGCGGCTGTCACCTGCATCCGACCCCCAGTGAATTTGAACAACGCATCTTCTTCACTGGGGGCCGGAAGCAGCGTCAGCGGGGCGTGGCTTGTGCCTGATATTGTCATTCAGCACCACAGACAGCGCCGGAAGAATCAGGTAAGGCGGGGCTTTCCGTTCTCCGTGTGTTATTACGTATAACACACGGAGAACAAGCATGTGCCACAAACACGGCACACAGGAAGCAAACCACCCCTTTAATACGTGCGTGAAAAAACGGTTAGTTTTTTTACGTGCGTGTGAAGGGGGCCTAAAGCTGTATAATTTACCATAAAGTTTGGACCTTTTTTCATTTCCTTTTTCACTGGGTTTTTGAGGGAGGCAAAAGGCTGCGGCCAGATGTAACTTTAAAGTTTTTAAAAAGTATATGATTAAGTCTACATCTATTTTGATTTCTGTTTTTTTATAGAGCTTGTGAGTAGTTGTTAGCACACAGACTGGCCGGTGACTCTCCCGACTCGAGCGTGACAGCTTCATTTATTCCTATGCAGCTCAGCTCAGGTCGGAAGAGCCACCGGCCAGTCTGTGCACGGTGTTCCGATCTTCCTCTGATTTACACGGCTGTGAGACTGCGCCCTTAAAGTGCTGTTCCACCAAGGTTAGTATATGTTAGCTTCTCAGCAGGTATAATCAGCTCACTGCTGTGGCCTATGGGGCAGCACCACAACCTATTTAAACTCCCAGCTATCTTCTAGGGTTGCCGCTTAGTGTCAGGTGATAATTTTTGGCTGATTTCATTTGTACGGTAATCACTCACGACTTTGACCTGATTTGTTGGGCTCCACTTCTGAAAGCCTTCCTAGTATCTGATTATATCTGTGGTTTTGATTTTTTTTCCTGATTCTGTTGGTTAGTTCTACCACACTTGACTCAAACTCGCTCCTCCAACTAGCAGCCACTCCAACACAACCCAGGAGACCCCATTGGAAGCCCATTTCACTGTAAAGAGGTAAGATTGACAAAGCTGGGGTTCCTCTAGGACCTGCAAAATGGAGTGTCTAGCACCTAGCCTGCACACTTTGCCTTTTTGAGCGGATGGCCTATGACAAACATTACAGATATACTGTAGTATTTTTCTCTCTTTATTTTTCCATAGCCTTCTGTATAGAATGCCCAGAAAGGAAAGGTAACGGAATAAAATATTTTAAAGCACGACCCCAGCTGTTGTTTTATTGCACAGCTGGAGTGGTGCTTTAGATCTAAGTCCCCTGCTCTCTGTCTCATACGCCATTTCCGGTGGCTTCAACTTCTGTCACCGCCGCTCCGATCGGTCTCAACGACTTTGGACCGACCGTCGGTAGCACCAGCTTTCATAGGGTGCGCCTGAGGTCACTCTTCAAGGAATCTCTATGAGAGACTCGTTTTGGCTTACATAGACTCACATTGAGATCTTGTGACATATCTTCTGACATCCAAGCCAGTCAGAAGTTTCTGGCACAAGATGATACCACGGAACCGGAGTGGTATCAGTAAAAGGAGAAGCTGCTGGAAGGTGAGTGAGTATAAGACAGAGGGCTTACATTTGAAGCGCCACTCCATAGCTGAAAAAAACACGTGCTGGGATTGGTGGACACATTTTACATAAGAAGCAATGGAATGAAACTTAAAGGAAGGAGATTCAGATTAGACATTAGGAAAAACTTTCTGACAGTGAGGGAAGTCAGAAAGTGGAACAGGCGACCATGGGAGGTGGTGAGGGCAGTCAGAAAGTGGAACAGGCGACCACGGGAGATAATGAGGGCAATCAGAGAGTGGAACAGGCGACCATGGGAGGTAGTGAGGGCAGTCAGAAAGTGGAACAGGTGACCATGGGAGGCAGTGAGGGCAGTCAGAAAGTGGAACAGGTGACCATGGGAGATAATGAGGGCAATCAGAGAGTGGAACAGGCGACCATGGGAGGCAGTGAGGGCAGTCAGAAAGTGGAACAGGTGACCATGGGAGGCAGTGAGGGCAGTCAGAAAGTGGAACAGGTGACCATGGGAGGTAGTGAGGGCAGTCAGAAAGTGGAACAGGCGACCACGGGAGATAATGAGGGCAATCAGAGAGTGGAACAGGCGACCATGGGAGGCAGTGAGGGCAGTCAGAAAGTGGAACAGGTGACCATGGGAGGCAGTGAGGGCAGTCAGAAAGTGGAACAGGTGACCATGGGAGGCAGTGAGGGCAGTCAGAAAGTGGAACAGGTGACCATGGGAGGCAGTCAGAGAGTGAATCAGGTGGCCACGGGAGGTAGTGAGGGCAGTCAGAGAGTGAATCAGGTGGCCACGGGAGGTAGTGAGGGCAACCAGAGAATGGAACAGGCTACCCCAGGAGGTCGTGAGGGCAGCCAGAGAGTGAAACAGGTTGCCGCGGGAGGTAATGAGGGCATTCAGAGAGTGGAACAGGCCACCACGGGAGGTAGTGACGGCAGTCAGGGAGTGGAACAGACGACAATGAGAGGTGGTGAGGGCAGTCAGAGAGTGGAACAGGCAACAGCGGGAGGTATTGAGCTCTCCATCAATGGAAATCTTCAAGAGGAAACTGGATAAACCTATAGCTGGGATAATTTAGGAAAGCCTGCACTCGCAGGGGGTTAGACCCGATGGCCCTTGAGGCCCCTTCCAACTCTACCATTCTATGATTCCATTCTATGTTTCTATAAGTTTTAGAATGTAGAAAAAGCATCTGGTTTGTACAGAAGAAAGTCAATTCTAGGAATCGTCTAGGATATTTGGGGGCTCATCCAGGATATGACTGGAGCCGTCCACCCTGAGTTATTTGGTTTATTTAACTGTGTATATAACGTTTATAAAAATGAATTGATCAAATAAAAAATAAAGTATGTGTGAAGAATCCCTAGCATCTGATCAAATCCTGAAAAAATCAGCTCCCTGTGAATATTTTTCTTAACTGACTACTTGGTTGTTTAAGTATTCGGTGCCTCAGTATCATCTTCGTGTGACCATTGCATAATCTGCTGTTTTTACTGTTGTGTAAGTTATATATTTAGATGTTTAGTGCTACCCAGGTCTATTTAGCTATAAAAATAAAACTGAATCTATGACACATGACTCCGCATTCAGAACCAGCTCAGTACAAATTGTCATACACTATTTAATATGGTTTCCTAACAGGAAAGTCATCCACGGTGTGATGTAAATGCACAATGAAAGGGAAGTCCTTATTTATATAACTTCAATGTGCCTCATATAAGACTATAAATAAAGGTAATGATAGTCAGATCTCTATTTCTATACCCTGTCAGCAATAACCCTCACCCCTGGAGCGTAGTTCTTTAAAAATATACTCAAGTGATTTGCAGATAACATGTCATGCTGAGAACACAAAGTACAACTTTTACCGTCAGATTTGCATTAGTTTTGGCAAAAAAAGGAATATTTATTATCTATTTAACCTATATACAGTGAAGGAAATAATTATTTGAGCCCTTGCTGATTTTGTAAGTTTGCCCACTGACAAATACATGACCAGTCGATACTTTTAAGGGTAGGTTAAAATTTAACAGTCAGAGATAGAATTTCGAAAATAAAATCCAGAAAATCACATTGTATAAATTATATAAATGTATTTGCATTAAGTATTAGATCCTTCTGGCAAAAAAAGACTTAATACTTGATGGCAAAACCATTGTTGGCAAGCACAACAGTCAGACTTTTTTTGTAGTTGATGATGATGAGGTTTGCGCACATGTCAGGAGGAATTTTGTTCCACTCCTGTTTTCAGATCATCTCTAAATAATTAAGGTTTTGAGGCTGTCACTTGGCAACTTGGAACTTCAGCTCCTCCATAAGTTTTCTATGGGATTAAGGTCTGGAGACTGTCTAGGCCACTCCATAACCTTAATTTGCTTTTTTTGAGCCACTCCTTTGTTGCCTTGGCTGTATGTTTTGGGTCATTGTCATGCTGGAAGACCCAGCCACGACCCATTTTTAATGTCTTGGTGGAGGGAAGGAAGTTGTCAGTCAGGATTTTATGGTACATGGCTTCATCCATTGACCCATTAATGGAAGCCCCAGTGACGACCCATTTTTAATGTCCGGGCAGAGTGAAGGAGGTTGTCACTCAGTATTTTACGGTACATGGCTCCATCCATTGTCCCATTGATGCGGTGAAGTAGTCCTCTGCCCTTAGCAGAGAAACACCCCCAAAAGAAAATCTTTTCACCTCCATGCTTGACAGTGAGGATGGTGTTCTTTCGGTCATAGGTAGCATTTCTCTTCCTCCAAACACAGCGAGTTGAGTTAAGGCCAAAGAGCTCAATTTTGTCTCATCTGACCACAGCACCTTCTCCCAATCACTCGCAGAATCTTCCAGGTGTTCATCAGCAAACTTCAGATGGGCCTGCACATGGGCCTTCTTCAGACGGGTCGGCTGCATATGGGCTTTCTTGAGCAGTGAGACTTTGCGGCCACTGCAGGATTTTAAGCCATTATGGCATAATGTGTTAACAATGGTTTTCTTGGTGACAGTGGTCCCAGCTGCCTTGAGATCATTAACAAGTTCCACTGGTGTAGTTTTAGGCTGATCTCTCACCTTCCTCATGATCCTGGATACCCCACAAGGTGAGATTTGCATGGTGCCCCAGATCAAAGTCGATCGACACTCATTATGTATTTCTTCCATTTTCTTACTATCGCACCGACAGTTGTCTCCTTCTCACCCAGTGTCTTACTAATGGTTTCGTAGCCCTTTCCAGCCTTGTGCAGGTCTATGATCTTATCCCTGATATCCTTAGAAAGCTCTTTGGTTACCCATGTCATAGAGGTTAGAGTCTGACTGATTAATTGACTCTGTGGACAGGAGTCTTTTATACAGGTGACAATTGAAGACAGTTGTCTTTAATGAAGGCAATGAGTTGATTAGAAGCGTCTAAGTGTCTGTAGGAGCCAGAAATCTTAATGTTTGGTAGGGGATCAAATGCTTATTTTTCTCTGCAAAATGCAAATAAATTTATATAATTTATTCAATGTGATTTTCTGGCTTTTATTTTTGATATTCTCTCTCACTGTTAAAATTAACCTACCCTTAAAATTATAGACTGTTCATGTCTTTGTCAGTGGACATATGTAGAAACTTGGCACTCAAGATAAATGTGAATAGTGGTCTTTTATTGAGAAGAACTTGCAGGACCAGCACAAGCACAGATATTTCGGTCAAAGACCTTCATCAGGATGCGTGCAGGAGATCCTCAGAAGCTATAGCAACTTGGCAACTGGCGTAGTCAGGTATGATGCGGTATCCACTGCTGTCTATGTGGCAATGCCAAGTTGCTATACCTTCTGAGGACCCCCTGCACGCACCCAGATGAAGATCATTGACCAAAATGTCTGTGCTTGTGCTGGCCTTACAAGTTCTTCTCAATAAAAGACCACTATTCACATTTCTCTTGAGTGCCAAGTTTCTACATCTACTTGAGACAGTTTTCGACCCTACTTGAGCACCACCCCAGAAGTGTCGTGTGTATCAACTCACTCTGTCAGTGGGCAAACTTACAAAATCAGCAAATGATCAAATAATTATATATCTCATGCTATGAAGAAAAAGACATGGATAGCACATTCTACAAAAATACAATGATCTATAGCCACTAGGCAAAAAATTAATTAAATAGAACATGAGGTTCTTTTGTTACCCTTCTGATCAGATTGTATTAAGCCCACTGCCACTTCACGGCAAACCTCTTGAGTGGGTCCCTATCCTATTTAATTAATTTTTTGCCTAGCGGCTTTAGATCATTGTATTTTTGGGATGTGCGATCCATGTCTTTTTCTCCATAGCATGTTATACAACATTCTATCCCCCTCTTTTTTTTGCTTGGATCTGCACTCCCCCCCATTTGGCACAGGTGATTTTAATCAGCAGGAGACTGCAAGAGGGGTCAGTCTTTTTTTGCTCCCAGTCCACATATGGGAGCCAGTGGGAGGTGAGTGCACAGCTCCTCTCACTGTGTGCTGGTAGTGTGTAGTGGCCGCTGTTGTGGTGGTGTCGTGTCAGTGGGGCACTGCGACCTTGAGCCTTGGGGGCTTTGCCTTGCAGCATGGGTGCTGTGAGGCACCAGGTCGCCTGCCCTGCTGGCGCTTTGTCGCTGCAGCAGTGGTTGGTGCACGGTGCCGCACTAAAAGGTTTAGGATAGGGACCCACTCAAGAGGTTTGCCGTGAAGTGGCAGTGGGCTTAATACAATCTGATCAGAATGGTAACAAAAGAAATATATATATATATATATATATATATATATATATATATATACAGTGCCTACAAGTAGTATTCAACCCCCTGCAGATTTAGCAGGTTTGATAAGATGCAAATACGTTAGAGCCTGCAAACTTCAAACAAGAGCAGGATTTATTAACAGATGCATAAATCTTACAAACCAACAAGTTATGTTGCTCAGTTAAATTTTAATACATTTTCAACATAAAAGTGTGGGTCAATTATTATTCAACCCCTAGGTTTAATATTTTGTGGAATAACCCTTGTTTGCAATTACAGCTAATAATCGTCTTTTATAAGACCTGATCAGGCCGGCACAGGTCTCTGGAGTTATCTTGGCCCACTCCTCCATGCAGATCTTCTCCAAGTTATCTAGGTTCTTTGGGTGTCTCATGTGGACTTTAATCTTGAGCTCCTTCCACAAGTTTTCAATTGGGTTAAGGTCAGGAGACTGACTAGGCCACTGCAACACCTTGATTTTTTCCCTCTTGAACCAGGCCTTGGTTTTCTTGGCTGTGTGCTTTGGGTCGTTGTCTTGTTGGAAGATGAAATGACGACCCATCTTAAGATCCTTGATGGAGGAGCGGAGGTTCTTGGCCAAAATCTCCAGGTAGGCCGTGCTATCCATCTTCCCATGGATGCGGATCAGATGGCCAGGCCCCTTGGCTGAGAAACAGCCCCACAGCATGATGCTGCCACCACCATGCTTGACTGTAGGGATGGTATTCTTGGGGTCGTATGCAGTGCCATCCAGTCTCCAAACGTCACGTGTGTGGTTGGCACCATTGATCTCGATCTTGGTCTCATCAGACCAGAGAACCTTGAACCAGTCTGTCTCAGAGTCCTCCAAGTGATCATGAGCAAACTGTAGACGAGCCTTGACATGACGCTTTGAAAGTAAAGGTACCTTACGGGCTCGTCTGGAACGGAGACCATTGCGGTGGAGTACGTTACTTATGGTATTGACTGAAACCAATGTCCCCACTGCCATGAGATCTTCCCGGAGCTCTTTCCTTGTTGCCTTTGGGTTAGCCTTGACTCTTCGGACAAGCCTGGCCTCGGCACGGGTGGAAACATTCAAAGGCTGTCCAGGCCGTGGAAGGCTAAAAGTAGTTCCATAAGCCTTCCACTTCCGGATGATGCTCCCAACAGTGGAGACAGGTAGGCCCAACTCCTTGGAAAGGGTTTTGTACCCCTTGCCAGCCTTGTGACCCTCCACGATCTTGTCTCTGATGGCCTTGGAATGCTCCTTTGTCTTTCCCATGTTGACCAAGTATGAGTGCTGTTC
The DNA here is from genome assembly GCF_048569485.1 of Anomaloglossus baeobatrachus. Lineage (NCBI taxonomy): Eukaryota > Metazoa > Chordata > Amphibia > Anura > Aromobatidae > Anomaloglossus > Anomaloglossus baeobatrachus. The sequence continues at coordinate 51,791,181 of NC_134359.1, forward strand.
ACAAGTTTGGGGAGGGTCTTAATTAGTCAGAAAAGGCTGGAAAAAGAGATAATTAATCCAAACATGTGAAGCTCATTGTTCTTTGTGCCTGAAATACTTCCTAATACTTTAGGGGAACCAAACAGAATTCTTGTGGTTTGAGGGGTTGAATAATAAATGACCCTCTGAATAAACGTTTCACAATTTAAAAAAAAAAATTAAAAAAGAAATAAAATTATTTTTTGCTGCAGTGCATTTCACACTTCCAGGCTGATCTACAGTCCAAATGTCACAATGCCAAGTTAATTCCGAATGTGTAAACCTGCAAAATCTGCAGGAGGTTGAATACTACTTGTAGGCACTGTATATTATATATAAAAAAAGAACAGTGACTTGATCCTGATATTAGTCATAGGATCTCTTATGGTTAGTAGTGAGTGAGCACTACCATGCTTGGGTGCTCGGTTCCCAAAACGAGCAGTTGTATGCTCGTGTAGCACGTATAATGGAAGTCAATGTGGAACTAGAGCATTTTTCCCAAAGATCTTCCGGGAAAAATGATCACGTTTCCCATTGACTTCCATTATGCTTACTAACTGAGTTGAGTCCATCTGACCTGCTCTTTCCGAGATCCGAGCACCCAAGCATGGTAGTGCTCGATAATCCCTACTTAGGGGTCATAAGTTTCTGAAAAAAACCCACCACAAATCCATTAAAGCCTTGACGCAAGATTTAAAGTAAATATTGAAAATCCAGTGTGGATCCATTTCTTCTCTATCTCATACAGAGTTCCAGATTCTCTACACTGATATACGGAGAAATATTCCGAGCCTTACGATTTATAGTCCCGTCACTCATTTGGTACATTTCTTGCTGTACCGTTGCCAAAAGTTGGAATCTATGACTGCTGTGAGAGATTTCTGTTGCAAGTTTTAGTAATTCCATCTGTCTCATGTTGCAACTTTTCTTACCCTTTTGAAAAGTTGGTGAGAAGTGAAAAATGTGCAATATCAAGCTTCACACATACTCATGCCATATATTTTATGTTTCATTTTTTAAGCTTTTTTTTCATGTTCTGTTTATCACGCAAATCTCTTTATAGCCCTTATGGGTCTCCCTTCCAGATATCTAGGAAAAATGGTGGCTCACCATGAGGTTACGCATTCCATTACGCAAAGGCTCAGGGAATCATTTGTTGGGGAAGCCTTTCTTTTCAAAGAGTGGTTGCAATAGAGCGAATTGTATTGAACTTTTTTAAATGTCATCCTGCATTTATTTGCACCTGGGTGAAGAAAATCATATTCTAGGAATTTCAATAAAAATGCTTCACAGTGCATTGTCCTAAGACCGCTGTATGTGTAGCGCCCCTGAGGCCATCAGGGAGCTACAAGGTACTACATCCCCACCAAGATGCAAGGCCTGCCCCCCAGTGACCCAGAAGACCAGTGCCGGTAACACATAAACACTCCAGAAAATTTCAGTTTTCCCCAACATCCCCCATAGAATAGTACCAGGCTAGGGTCGGACCAATGGATGGCCACCAAGAGGTGGAGCCAGTCCAGTCCTCAAGTTGACCAGGTGGGAGGGGCAGACAGTGGACAGTCAGACAGTGAAAGTTGAGCAGTGACTGTGAATGTGAGCAGACACACTGACTAGGAGTGAACAGTAACCTAATGCCCTGGAGGTTAGTTGCCGGTGGAGTACGGTGGAGTACTCCCGGAACTAGGCACCAACGGGGTACAGGACCCTAGATCAGGCAAAAGCTCCAGGCAGGCCTGATAACACTTGCACAGCGAGGGGACAATCAAGGACCTTGCTGACCTTGAAGTCCGGGACTCAGTAGCAAAGGGAGAACCAGGGACAGGTCCAGAGACTCCAACCCCACGGGGGTCACACTACTGTCATACAGACTACAGTAGAAGACCACCAGACGGAGATCCCCAGCTACTCTACGTCACGGGGACCCACCAAGCAGAGACAGGTGCAAGGGAAGAAGGCATCAGATTACTAAACTGGCACTGGGACTAAGGGGACCTGAAGGTGAAACTAACCAGCCTCGGGTGACCAGTTACCACCAGAAAGTGAGTAAAGAACCAGTTGCACTGAAACCCTTGTGTGGCCTACCTTCTTCCAACACCCGTCACATCACTTACCCTCTGGGGCCTGGCCCTGCTTGCGGAGGGCCTACCATTCAGGCTGCCATTAACACCAGCTCCAGTAGTGGATGTTGTGAATCGGTGGCTCCATTCACATAGCCGCAAAACCGCAAGTGGCGTCACGTGTGAACATTATTCAAATCCCCTGTAAATATACCCCTTTTCAAAAAGCACCCAGGGCATGGAACTGGGCAACGACCACCAAAGTGACATTCCCCAGTTATACACCGCCCGGGACCGAGTACGCCATAACCCTGGGCGACACATATGTGTCATAACTTACCAGATTCCATGTGCCCTTAGACTCATTGATATCAACAGACAACTTGAAGTTGTATTCCAAGAATTGAAAGTTATACCCTACCATAAGATGGGGAATATCTTACTGGTTGTTGGGGATTTGATGCTATGACTAAGGGCACGCTACGCACTTGAAACGCGTAAGAATTATTCTTATGTTCCATGTGTTGGATATACATTTTAATCTGTCCTAGAAATAAAGAAGACATTTTTATATTTTTTCACAAGTACTAGAGGGCTAGACTTCTTCCCTTTTTTTCTGCTGTTCATGATGCCGTGTCAAGTCTGTGCACCTGCCACCTACAAGAGCTGGCTATTTTTGTTGCTTCTGCCTTTGATTGCTAGGAACCCCAGTAATCCTGAGTAGAGATGAGCGGTTCCGAGGGGCTTCAGTTCGAAGGCAGCAAAGGAGCCGAGCCTCCAGTGGCTCGAGCTTGACCCAAGCCCCGAAGTAAGTAACTAATTGGCGGTTTGAGTCTCTGCCCATTTTTTCAAACAATTTTTTGGGTTGCACACTACATGTAATCATTCTCATGTTACCCCCAGTGCGAGCTGTTCAAACATCACAAGCGGCTCTCACAGGGCTGAGCACCAAGTGTACCTGAGCACAGAGTCGTGGGCGGGGAAGGACGCCGCTGCACTGCGCTCGCTATCGCTCGGGTCTGGCGCTGCTGCGATGGCTGCTCGGTGGCTTGAACGGTGGGCCGGATCCGGGGACTCGAGCGGCGCTCCTCGCCCGTGAGTGAAAGGGGGTAGTTTGGTTTGGGGATTTGGTCCGTGACGCCACCCACGGGTTGTGGTGAGGTTGGGCACCACCGCTGCTGGTGACGGGGATCCCGTGAGCGATGGCTGGGATGCTTAATGTTTACCGTTACATGTTATTTATTATTTTTACAGTTGAAAAGAAAAAAATAAAACCGGTGATGGACGGGCAGCCCGCGGACGGTCTGCATTTAACCAAGGGGGAATGTGGGATGTTGTTTTCCCTCTCCGTGGGTAGGGGTTGGTGTCCCGGGGCCCGGTGAGATGACAGTGAGGCAGGGTTGGATGGGTGCAGGGTCGCTTGGACTGTGCAGCGCGGTGCCAGACGGCACAGTAGTACTCACTCAGCCACAAAGGTACGCAACGTCTCTGGTAAACCAAACGGCTGGATGGACGGGTCCCGCAGCCGGCTGCTGTGGCTTCTCCTGAACGGTTAGTGGTGGCTGCCTTTCCCTGCACCTTTGTGTATGTTCGATCCCGATGGATTCCCACCGGTAACCCGCTCCCCAGCGTGTTTATGTGCCGGAGGAGCCCTTTTGCCCGCAGGCTCTGGCCCTTGGAACTCTAGCTGTGGCGGTAGCTGTATTTCCTTTTGCTGGTCGGACGGTTGCCTTCAATCGGGTCTTGGCTGTTAGGAAACCCCTGGGGGTCCGGTCACTGACGGATTTGACCTCTAATGGCGACTCCAAGCCTGGTCGGGGTCCGTAGGCCCTGCCTGTGTGTGCTGGCTTCACTTCGCTCCCCGGTTCGGTACCGGTGGGCCACCGCCCTTCCCCGGTCCTACGGTTCTGTGTTGATCTGCCTCTCCTGCAGACGGCCACCACCGTCTGCCAACCTTGCTATTAGTGCCCGGGCCACACACCCGGACACGGTCAGTTTGCTCCTCTCCTACCACTTCCCTAACTGTTCTCTGCCCTGACTCACTTCCTTCTCCCGCCTCCAGGACTGTGAACTCCTCAGTGGGTGGGGCCAACCGCCTGGCTCCACCCCACCTGGTGTGGGCATCAGCCCCTGGAGGGAGGCAACAAGGATTTTGTGTCTGGCTGATGTGCCTGTCTCAGGGTGGGGGTGTATGTTGTAGTACCTGTGATGACATGGCTAGTCCAGGGCACCACATTCCCCCTTGGTTAAATGCAGACCGTCCGCGGGCTGCCCGTCCATCACCGGTTTTATTTTTTTCTTTTCAACTGTAAAAATAATAAATAACATGTAACGGTAAACATTAAGCATACTTCAGGTCATCTTGAACGTTGCAAAAACACATATATTTACATTTTTAATAACAACGGACAGACAGCTTCTGCTCTCCCACCCAAGCAACCTAGCCCTGAGGCTGCCCCTTAGAAGTGGGCAGCACCCCTTGACCCCAGTCCAGATCCAGGTTGCCCGAGCGGGAACGGGTACGGTGCCTCGCACCCGGCTGTCACTTCAGGGGACCCCACATCCATGGGGGACCCCTGACCCCAGAGGATTGCCACCGGTTGCGGTAGTGGCGGGCCTGGGCCATCACTTTCCTCCAGGCCCATCCTCCAAATCAGCCTCTCCGGAGGCGGCAACAGAAACATGCTCCAACTTATTTACAATCCCACCAGTTTGTGGGTGCCCTGCAAGTTCTCAGGCATGTCCATGAAGAGTTCCTCGTGCCAACGGTACAAAGGGTCCCTACGGGGACAACTTGCCGGCAACGGCCGGGTCAATCATGGTGTCAATCAGGTTACTTTCTCGGTTGATTCATTCATTTACTCATTTACTTAACAGGTTACGGTACTGGTGGTCCCAACGGGGACAACGATGCAACGGAGGAACCGCTGCTTTCACTGCTCACTTTCGTACTCCTCACCTGGTCCCAGGTAAAGAAACACAGGTTCCAGCCCCTCCAGCGCACGGCAGGCGCGACATGGAAGGGCCGCCCGATATCCATTATTTCCGCTCCGTGGGATGTAAGTGGCCTCCATGTCATACAAGCCGACGATTCCCTCCTCCTCTGAGACAGGCTCTGTGTCAGGCCCGGAATCATCATTCCTAACCCCTTCACGGTCAGGCGCTCCCTCTAGGGCCAGGCGGACGGCTGGGGCCTTCTTCTCCTCCGCGCCATGTGAGTCGTTACCAGTCGCGGCAGCATCCGGGCCTGCAGCCTCCTCAAGCTCTCCGACCTCCGTACCCTCGGCACTCAGCATTTTGGGTCCCACCGCCGTAGCACGGGGCAGCAGGTCAGGCAGGGTAGCGCTGGGGAGCCCCATGGGCAGTGGCAGGGACGGTACAAGGGCCAGGATCGGACCGGGTCTCCCAGCCGCAGCGGCCGGTCCCTGTGGGACATGGAGGCGTGGGTCACTCACCAGCTCCGTCACGTCGGCTCCCATCTCGTGCATCTGGGCAATCGCAACCAGCGCTTCCACGTCGGTGGTCCACTGCTCCGCCAGGAGACGTATCTGTTTCCGATGACGTTGGTTAGACTCAGTTACTCGGGCCCTCATCCACGCCACGGTCCCGGGCTGCTGGGCCTCGGGCGGTGCAGGCGGGGCTGACATTGTGTCGCGGCTTCAGGGTTCCAGGAACCAGGTTGTTTACAGAGTCCTGGCGTCCCTGCTTTTATGGCCTCGGTTTACATGCGGCCAGACGCCATCCGTCCCCCCTTGGTCTTTTCTCGGCACCTCCTCTTCAGGGGCGGGGCTTCGGCTTTCGCGCCTCCACTGCTCGAGAAGACGCTCGAGCGGGAAAATCTTCGTGCCCAAGATGGCGGATTCTGAAATTTTTCGGCCGGACACCGCCGGCAGGGCACAAGGCGCACTTCTACCAGCCAGCAGAACGGTAAGATCCTGTTCGTGACGCCAAGTTGACGCGGGCAGGGAAGGACGCCGCTGCGCTGCGCTCGCTAACGCTCGGGTCCGGCGCTGCTGCGATGGCTGCTCGGTGGCTCGAGCGGTGGGCCGGATCCGGGGACTCGAGCGGCGCTCCTCGCCCGTGAGTGAAAGGGGGTAGTTTGGTTTGGGGATTTGGTCCGTGACGCTACCCACGGGTTGTGGTGAGGTTGGGCACCACCGCTGCTGGTGACGGGAATCCTGGGAGCGATGGCAGGGAGCAGCTGGGATGTTATTTTCCCCTCCGTGGGTAGGGGTTGGTGGTCCCGGGGCCCGGTGAGATGACGGGGAGGCAGGGTTGGATGGGTGCAGGGTCGCTTGGACTGCGCAGCGCCAGACGGCACGGTAGTACTCACTCAGCCACAAAGGTACGCAAAGTCTCTGGTAAACCAAACGGCTAGATGGACGGGTCCCGCAGCCGGCTGCTGTGGCTTCTCCTGAACGGTTAGTGGTGGCTGCCTTTCCCTGCACCTTTGTGTATGTTCGGTCCCGATGGATTCCCACCGGTAAACTGCTCCCCAGCGTGTGTATGTGCCGGAGGAGCCCTTTTGCCCGCAGGCTCTGGCCCTTGGAACTCTAGCTGTGGCGGTAGCTGTATTTCCTTTTGCTGGTCAGACGGTTGCCTTCAATCAGGTCTTGGCTGTTAGGAAACCCCTGGGGTTCCGGTCACTGACGGATTTGACCTCTAATGGTGACTCCAAGCCTGGTCGGGGTCCGTAGGCCCTGCCTGTGTGTGCTGGCTTCACTTCGCTCCCCGGTTTGGTACCGGCGGGCCACCGCCCGTCCCCGGTCCTGCGGTTCTGTGTTGATCTGCCTCTCCTGCAAACGGCCACCACCGTCTGCCAACCTTGCTCTTAGTGCCCGGGCCACACACCCGGACACGGTCAGTTTGCTCCTCTCCTACCACTTCCCTAACTGTTCTCTGCCCTGACTCACTTTCTTTTCCCTCCTCCAGGACTGTGAACTCCTCAGTGGGTGGGGCCAACCACCTGGCTCCACCCCACCTGGTGTGGACATCAGCCCCTGGAGGGAGGCAACAAGGATTTTGTGTCTGGCTGATGTGCCTGTCTCAGGGTGGCGGTGTATGTTGTAGTACCTGTGACGACCTGGCTAGTCCAGGGCGCCACAACAGCATTGCTCACTCATATGAAATTGGCATATAAAGCATTCAAACCCTGAACCCCGAACTTTGATTTTTTAAGATGGTGTTCAGTTCAACAATCAAACCTCAGATTCGCTCATCTCTAATTATGAGAACGAAAGCCCCATTTTATATGAAGCGGAAGTATGCATGTTCGACCTTTGTGCCATTTATTGTCTGAGGGTTTGACGGAAATTTTGGTACTCTACATTCTTCACCAGTGCCGTTGACAATTAAAAAAAATTGATGGTGTAACAGTAGTGACTGGGGGAGCATGGCAAATGACGTGACACACAACACAAGGGGTACACCAGGGGACACAAACAATAGCGGGCCCTAGTGCTAGTGAGGGGGAAGATGAGACACATCCTTCACACACTTGCAGCTGTACCCTACACTCCTAGCCAGTCCCTATACAGATTCCGCACCTGTCACCAAACAGGATACCTGAGACCCTGGCAGATCCTGTAATAGTCTTGGCTAGTGAGCTGGCACGTGAGGGATGCTAGCCCCACCGCTGCACTAATAACACACCAGAGAAGGAAAGACAGACAAGGGGAAACACAACAACAGACTGCTGCAGTCAGCACCAAAACTGCAGCCTACACAGCAACTTGCAAAAACGGCTCTACCAGCTCCTTCCACCTCTAGGCCAAGCATCCAAATGAGTAAGAGAATAACCGGCACCCCCCACAGAGAGCAGAGGGTATATGTAGGGACTGGGAGTGGTCCAAACTGGAATACATTTAATCTGCAGTCTCAAAGCAAAGAGACTCTAGCCCAGAACCTGTCACTAGTCTCTAAAACAGAGAGACGACCGCGACAGAAGGTGAAGCATTTACATCTCTAACTGGAGCGCCATCTCTGGCCAGTACATTTTTCCCTATCCTACGGATTACCAGTCTAATACATTCCCCACCCCCCTTTCCTATACAGTGGAGCTTGAATTAAACAGAACTGGTAACCCAAGAGTATTGTCCCCCTAGTGATGAGAATACAACAAAAGAGTTTATTGGGTTTTCTTTAACCCCATACTGGCAGATTCGATTAGCATGAAAAAAAAACAAATTTATTAGATGCAAATTGAGTTTCCCCTCCTTTTCCCAAATTGTGCAATTGTAACAGAAATGAATGCGAAGTTCACTAACTCTACATAAAAGACCATATATAATATATTTTATAAGGTAATATTATCTCTTGAACTGCTATACAGCGCATGCATAAATATAATCAATGTAAAACCAATATCCTCTTTTCTTCTGCTCACTGACTTTGACTTTTGTTTAACCTGGAATGTGTCACTTTGGTGGATGTGCTATTTGTCGGCTAATTGTAAGTGATAGCCACTAATTGTTCTCCATGGATCGCACTAGAATAACAGCGCCAGCCATCAGTCTACAAGCTGGGATGGTAAATATCAGAGTTACTACATCGGAAACAAGCCATTGCGGATTTTACGTATTACAAGAGAAAGTGAGTGCTTCATCATTCAGGATTCCCGAGATATTTGGGGATGTAGTCCACCTCCTAATCTTCCTTGTTGGACATAAAAATCAATGTTTAACAACTGTTGGTTGTTTCTCCAGTGCAAATATAAAACACTGTGCACGTTCCTGATATGAGCATCCATCTATATTTCCCACAGCTCTCATTCCACCGGTCTGTTCTTCATGGTAGATATAAGTGGATCAGGAAAAATTGAAAATTGTCTGTTTGCACGCAAATTTGATTCATGGAGACGTTATTCTCTGCAAACTTAATGCACCCCATTATGCTCTGACGTCACCCTAGAGTATAGTAAGTGTACTATGTAAAAAATAATAAAAAACCTCTCCAGGCCTTCCACTACTCTCTACCACTTGTCTAGCTCTTGTCTTTAGATCAGTGGCAGCGCTAAAACCCCAGGGGTCTTGGTCACTAGACCTAAGAAGGTTCTGCGCATGCACCCATACAGTTTGCTGCAATCGCCATGATGTCATGGACAGTGACCTTTGCGGGCGCATGCGCAGAACCCTTCAAGGCCTAGCAAACCTGGAAGCCTCCAGAGGGGGCAGGAGAGATGAGTATAAGGTGTTTCTTTTATTATCTAACATTTTGATGGCCTTTCTTTTACCAGGCCTGGGAGTACAGGGACCCACTGACCCCAGTACATGCTTCAGCTGAATGTGTGTCCAAGGACGCACATCCAGCTGAAATGCATTGCAGCACAGAGACTCACTCGGACCGTACCCGGTAATACACTCTGCCAGCTGGCAGCTAATTTCAGAATTACTGTTACTGGGGACGCATGACAATAACATCATGCGCCATGGTGCGCACTCTGATTTTCAGCTGCGTGCTGGCTACAGAGGACGCTTTGTGATGTGGGAGGTAACTAGAGGTTTTATTTTAATGTATTACAGACAGAACGGGGACATATTTACCAGGAAGGGGCCCAGGATAAGGACATATTCCAGGATGGACTCAGGATGGAGACCAAATATACCAGGATGGGGACATATATAGCAGTATGGGGAAATATATACCAGGATAAGCCCAGGAAGGGGACATATATACCAGGATGGAGACCAAAATTATGACATATATATCACAATGGGCCCAGGATGGAGACATATATACCAGGATGGGCTCAAGATGGGGGCATACATACCAGGATGGGGACATATATACCAGGATGGGGCAAAGGATGATTATATATATCAGGATGGAGACATATATACCAAGATGGATCAAGGATGTGAACATATACCGGCTTGGGGATAAATATATCAATGTGGGACATATATACCAGGATGCGGACATATTTACCAGGATGGTGCCTAGAATGTGGGGCATATAAAGCAGGATAGGAAACATATTTACCAGGATTGGGACATATATACCAGGATAGACCCGGCATTGGAGACAATATACCAGGAAAGGGACATATTTACCAGGTTGGGGGACATGTTTACCAGGAAGTGGCCCACGGAAGAGCTTAGTATAGGATGGGGTACATTACTACATAATGAAGGGGAGAGGGTAAATTGTATGTCTTTATAGGATTTAGAATGCTACAATGGCCCATACATCTGACGAACATGTGGAGGGGATGCAATCCCAAACTTTGCACCAGGGCCTATCACACTCTAGTTACATCACTGTGTATACAGAATGTTTGAATGTACTGTACAGAATCATGCTGAGCAACAGCTAAAAGGAGCTTGTAAAGGAGTTTGAACTAGTAATTCCAATAGTAAGTTACAAATAGAGAAGGGTCAGTCAAGGGGCAGTCAGGTACAGGTTAAAGAGTACAGAATACAGGTACAGGATACGTGACCTGACAACTAGCAAACATGCATTAGAATGAACACATTGCTGAAGCACTACCTATAGGGGAAGCATGCCTTAAAGCCATAGGGTGACAGGAAAACAGAAATACATTGCAAGCTCACCGGTAAATGGAGTTCCCCAATGTGGAGCATGGATTACACCTTGTTTGGTGTGAGAACTAAAGCAATGGAAGGAAAATCCAGCTCCAATCCAATTGGATAAAAATGGCTTTATTGTACAATACTAGGCTAAAATCCAAATATCAAAATTGTCTAAGGAATAGAAATAAATCCCATTAGAGGTAGAGCATTGAATGCCCGTGAATAATAGCCCAAAACCTACACGTTTCAGATTGAAAAAAGTCCTTTAACAAATCTGGTGAGCTAAAATAAGACGCAGTAGGATTATAAGACGGACCCTCATTTTAACATTAAAAATTATTTTTTCCTATTTTCCTCCTCTAAATTTGGGGTGGATCTTATAAACAGAAAAATACTGTATATTAAAACAAGGAAACAAAGGGGTAGAATCAGCTCACCCAGACATCATGGAGACTCCCATAGGAGACAGGTGCACGGTGAAGCCGGCCCGGCTGTGAAACTCCAAGGAGAAGAAAATCCAGCACTCGTGTATATTAAAACAGTCTGTTTATGAAACTTCTCATCTGACTATGATGGTTGGAAGCAAAGGGGTCTGACAGGGAAATTCCCGTACACACACTGTTTAAATATAGAGTACGGGATTCTGCTGAGCAGCAGTTGAAAGGTGCTGCTAAAGGATCTTAAACTTCTCAGTAAAACTGCATTTTAATATTGTGTCTGAGAACAAAGCAAAATAATATTATGAAGTATATATATAATTTTTGAATGGCTGAAAGATAATGATTTACAATAATATTAATAACAAAAGAAAAGATATGCTGAAACATTTACAAAACAAATCATATAATTTCTCTTCTGCAGATTTACATCTAATTAATGAAATTGCAATTCAATTAATAGAAGGCAAGCTTTGTTTCATTTTGTTTCTACAACATATACAGTGGGACGTGTGCGAGAGTTAAAATATGCAGGTGAGCATGCTGGAAATCTTTCCGCAGCGAGATACTTCAAGAAGGTTGGAGCTCTGCATGGTCGGTTACTAGCAAAGCATAAAGCATGAAAATTAAAGATGAAAAGGGCATCGGCAGAAAATAAAATTATACCTGTGTCAAAACATGAATGATTAGCTGTAATTTATAATCCGCATGTCACTGTATCACCACTAGAGAGGAGTTCTAGAGTCTAACGGAAAGGACATTTCGGTAACGTCTCAGAAAATAAGTGGAGGTCAGCGATCAACATTTAGAGAACTTCTTCAGCATGCCAATTTCTTCCTACATTTCTTGAAAAAGTTAGAAACGTGAAACAGACGTACCATTTTTAAAACATACTTTAATGTTGCAGTAATAGGGAAACTGACGAGCACTGATGGGTGATACCATTATGTATTACAATTTTTAAACACAATTTTTAAAGGGGAAATGTAGTCAAAATATGTTTTTGCATTACCACATGCCTGCGCATTTAGCTCACCGGCACAAGCGAGGGCAGCTATGTTTTCTGCTCTGGCCGCGATATGGCAGAGCGAACTGCGCCTGTGCGAGCACACAACTGCACAGGCGCGAGATTTGAAAATGCGACGAGGCTGATGACGGAGGCGTCATCCCGTCAATCAAAGAACGGACGGCGATCAGCGGCAGGAGGGGGGACAGGAGCCGAAAATGAGCCCGCCCATCTGGCCGACACAGGTAATTAGCATACCTAACGGCCAAGTTTTATAAAGTTATTTTTGGGGTCTGGAAGGGAAGTCGGGGCCAAGAAAGCAGCCCAGGAGCTGCAGAAGATGATTCTTTTAGTTTAATAGGAAAAAAATCTGGTGACAGGTTCCCTTTAATATTGGATCATTTGGCTTCCTCTGTGGTATTGTTATTTTTTTATACTGCCCTATTGCTTTTGTTAAAGGGGTTGCCCAGGCTTGGGTCAAAGACTTTTCTATGTGACTGGAGAGTTGTGAATTCTCACAGTGTGCAGTGTGTGCATTGTCAGGATTCTCCAGTGCCAGCTGCAGGAGTAGGCCGGCGCGTGACCACAAGTGTGCGATTTGCGATCACATGACAACTAGACATCCACAGCCTTTCTCAATACAAGTGAATTGAGTAAGGCTAGACACCTTTAGTCTGAATGTGACTGGAAGTAAGAAAATTGCATACTTGCGGTCACATGACTGCCTGCTCCCGTTGCAAACATTGCAGAATCTTGACAGCATGCACATTGTGTGTTGTGAGGATTTACAAATCTACAGGCTTGTGTACCGCCCCAGCAGCGGTCGAACCACTCGGATTCGGGTGTGCTACTTGTGGCTCGAGGGTCTCCGAACCCGGGAGCTTAGGATGACTCTAAAACGTGATGGGGGGGTTATTTACAGGTGAATTAGATAGTTTGTGACACCACCATGGTGTGCGGTAATATGGAGTACCACCTCTGCCGAGGTGATGGAGCGGGGCAGCTAGATTACGTTAGCCTCCACGGGTAGGGGATGGCCCCGGACTCTGGATGGTGGGATGGATTGGCAGGGGAAGCACAGGCTCGCTGGTAGCAGGGGCTGATCAGGTACTCACTCAGAAGGAAAGCAGATGCTGACAACGTGGTAAACCAAGTCTCTGGGTGCCGCTGCCCTCTTGGGGGAGCTCGTCCGGGTTCCATCCCCTGCAGTACTGCCTGATGGTCTGGAGCCTGCCTCCGTGCACAGATTTTAGTAGTGTCAAAGTGGCCCGTAAGCTTGAAGCTGTCCGGGCCCTGCTCCCTACTATGGGTAGTAGAGGAGCTTGCTCTCAAGAGCTCACGCTTGGGATTTCAGTGGGCTGCTTTGGTTGGGAAGCCCTATCCCCCTCATTGCGCTAGTGCCCTCGATCTCTGAGCTTCGTGGGGACAGTCCATAAAGGCCCTATCCACCGCAGGTTAATTGCCGGGTTGCTTGAAGCCACTCTCCGACCTAGGGTCCAGTACCCGACGTGCTTTCGGACCCAGACTGGCTATTGGACTGCAGCTGCCGACCGTCCTCCTAGACTAAGCCAGGCAACCAGTCGCAATATCCCGCGACCGGGACTCCGACTCCTCCGGGTCCAGACCATCGTCTTCAACCCAATCTACTTCTCCCCTGGGAGCTCCAACTCCCAGCTTCCTCACACTTTGCTCTCCTGGAGCCGACTGACTTGTCACATCCCACCTGCCTGCCTGACCCCTAGGTGGGCGGCCCTATTCCTGCTTAGCAGCCCACTGGTGTGCCTGACAAGGTGTGGTGTGAGGTGTGATTAGAATTTTTAGATGCTGATAGAGGCAGTGCTGCAAGTTGGGAACCCAGAACCATGGGGGGGTTGAGTCCTGCACTGGGAGATAAAGAGCTGCAGTACCCTGTGATGACCTGACTAGTCCAGGGGCGTCACACTTGCACTCCAAGCCTAAACAATGCCTTTAAAGGATAAAATTTACAATTAATGCTTAAACGTAAGTGTGTCACGGGTGTGGGAAGGATGCCAGGGGAGCTAAGCTGACCCTAAGACTGTGGCCCTGCACTCATGCTGACCCTGGAGGTACCCTTGAAGGTAGGGAGGTCCAGGCCCCCACCCTAGACCTGTCTTCTGTCCGACTCTGTCCCCCAAGACACAGACAAGAGTATTAAATAGAAACAAACTCGCACTGCAAATATCCACAGCAGAGAGAAAAAAGGGGTAGGAGCAAGTCACACCAGGGAACTTTCAAACAGCACAGACAACAAGTCACTGGTCACCAAAAAGAGGAATGCCACGGTCGCCGGGATATTGCAACAGCTGAGCAGATGCTATCTTCAGTGATGGCACAGAAAACTCCGCAGACTTAAGTAGGAGGAGACCAGCTGGAAATGGTGATTAGCAAATCTGGTTCACTGAGAAGCCAGCCATTGCTCCAGGAGGCATTAACTCCTAAAGTCCCAGAAGCAGTGGTAACTATGTAACGGGGTGCCAGGGGCGCCTCTGGGCTTGTAGTCGTGGCCCCTTCTGTCAGGCTTACCCCTGGCTCCGCCATCACTATCGGGACGGGAGATGTCTTGGTGGGGCAGAGTGTGGTGGTGCAGATGTCGTCCGACGTATAAACACTCTCCAGGCATGGTTCGATGCAAATAAAAGACATTCTTTATTTCACAACTCTTTCCAAAAACCGGCAGTTACAGATGACTTCATGTTCTTTTCTTAGCTGGGGAAAGCCTGTCCTGACGTCTCCTCCAGTGGGGATGCGCCCGGCTACTCTACTTCACCTGGCTCCCCACTTATGGCTACCCACAGCCCGGACCCACACCGGGACTGTTCTTCCAGCTCCCTTCTTTCTTTCTTTCTTTCTGCCCACTCAGCTCCACACTCTGCCCCTGGCTGTTTCTTCTCTCCCATCCCAGACACAACTGCCTTCAGCACACACTTCCTTTCCCCCTAAGCTGCCGGCTCCTCCTCCCTCCTGTACAGTTTCTATGGGGACAGCATTAACCACTTCAGAGAAAACCTGTGCTTCCTTGTAAGGGGTCTGCCCACCCCTTACATACCTCCCCTCTTTAAGCCTAAGCCTCCCGGCAAGGCACAAATCTAAAATCACATTTTAAAACTAAACAAAGTCATTTTAATGAAACTGCGAACATGTTCACCTGAGGGCACCCGCAAGGGCACACCAGTCCAGCGCCCGGAGTTCCTCCTGGAAGCTCCCGGTCTTAGTCGTGCCCGGAGGCCGTCGGCAGGCACTCCCGGTCTTAGTGGAGTTTCTGCCCGGAGGCTTTTGCAGCACTCCCGGTCTTAGACGTTAGCTGGCAGGAACACAACTCGGCAAAAATCTTCTTAACGACGCGGAGGGAGCCCCTGGCTCAGTCCAGCATCAGGCTCTCTTCCGAGCTCAGCAACTTGAACGGTTACAAACAACACCCCTTCTTCCGGCTCAAAACAACGCCGGTGTTGAACAAAAACAGGCCCGCCATCTTCCGGTCTTGAAAAGTCACTCCGGATGATATGCACGTTGCCATTCGGCTCGTTGGGCCTGCACGTACTCCGACAGGGACTGTCCGGGCAACCGGCACAGCCTCCGGAAGGGCTCGTAGTTGGCGGGTTGCTCCAACGTCTCGGGTGGGAGAGTTCAGCTAGCACCGGTCTTTGCTGCGACCGCCGCCGGTATTGGCATTCCTCCCACTCGATTTCCTGTTGCCACTGTGCGGCCTCTTGTGTAGTGGGCCGCTCCGGTCCTCCTGGCACAGCCGGTAGGTTAAGGGTGGGTCCTTCCGCAGCCGCAGTCTGCTTTGGGCGTCCTCTGCCCAGGCTAGTCGCTACTAGTGCGGCTACCGCAGCTTGCTGTCTTCCTGGAGTCTTCATCTTGCTCGGAGTCAGCGTTTCTGGTAATGGCGTCGGGGTCAGTGGAGATGCTGGAGGAAGTGGAGGCGGGCTTACTTTTCCCGCTCTTGGGTATACTCCACCCCCAGTCTCACACATCAGGTCGACCCCTACGCGGCGGTTCTTCTTTTTCTCTGGAACACCGCCCACTTCACATATCTTCCTTCGTGCCCTGGGACCGGCACCTCCCCTCTTTGGGCGGAGTACTCCGAACTTCTTTTTCGGCACCGGCCAGCCCCAGGCTCTTCTTTTGGCGCCAATTCTGCGCGCACTTTCTGTGTCTTCACAGACAACGGCCATCTTGCCGCCATCTTGTGCCCGGTCCAACGCCTTAGGCACTTCTTCCTCTTCCCACCATGGGATCGGGACTCTTTTCCAATAATCTGGATCCAGTGTCCTCGGCATCACTTGATCTCCTTCTTCTTGGAACGGGACCCCTTGCATATGATCCGGATCCTGCCGACTACGCCACATGTAACGGGGTGCCAGGGGCGCCTCTGGGCTTGTAGTCGTGGCCCCTTCTGTCAGGCTTACCCCTGGCTCCGCCGTCACTATCGGGACGGGAGATGTCTTGGTGGGGCAGAGTGTGGTGGTGCAGACGCCGTCGTCGGTTGTACAGAGACTCTGCAGACATGGATCGATGCAAATAAAAGACATTCTTTATTTCACAACTCTTTCCAAAAACCGGCAGTTACAGATGACTTCACGTTCTTTTCTTAGCTGGGGAAAGCCTGCCCTGACGTCTCCTCCAGTGGGGATGTGCCCGGCTACTCTACTTCACCTGGCTCCCACTTATGGCTACCCACAGCCCGGACCCACACCGGGACTGCTTCGCACTATGAGGTGCCGCACGCTCCTTTTCTCTCCGGCTTCCCTGTTCTTCCAGCTCCCTTCTTTCTTTCCTTCTTTCTGCCCACTCAGCTCCACACTCTGCCCCTGGCTCTTTCTTCTCTCCAGTCCTGGACACAACTGCCTTCAGCACACACTTCCTTTCCCCCTAAGCTGCCGGCTCCTCCTCCCTCCTGTACAATTTCTATGGGGACAGCATTAACCACTTCAGAGAAAACCTGTGCTTCCTTGTAAGGGGTCTGCCCACCCCTTACAACTAAAACAACTGATATTTGACAGAACAGAGCTGTAATGCCTGCCTGGACCCACAGACTCAGACGGGCTGTAATGGACAGGCTAGAGCAGACCTGGGCAAGGGGTGGCCCGCGGGCCACATCCGGCCCGCCTGCTCTCTGTGACCGGCCCGCCCATCTTCAGCCGGTGCAGTGGAGCCGGGCTGCAGCGTGCCGAGCAGGGAGAGATCCTGTGCAGGTCCGCACAGTCAGTGCAGGAGAAGAAGCAGCACAGCAGATGGAATAATTCATCTTCCAGGACCTGCGATGATGTCACGCCCATGTGACTGTGTGGGAGGAGACACAGGATGCCGGGCAGAAAGCAAAGATACTGAATCCTGAAGGAGATGTGGACACATGATGACTGGTAATAAGAAAAGAGGGGGCATGAGGGGGGAGGGGGGCTGCAGGGTGAGTGCATATGAGGGAAGATGGAGCTGCAGGGTGAGTGGCATATGTGGGAAGATGGAGCTGCAGGGTGAGTGGTATATGAGGGAAGATGGAGTTGCAGGGTGAGTGGCATATGAGGGCTGCAGACTGACAGAAGGATGTGAAGGGGTGCAGAGTGTTTGAGAGGGGTAAGTTGGGGTACAGGCAGGGTAAGATATGTGGGCAGGGTGTGTGACATATGGAGGTGTAGTGTGTGTGATATGGGGGTGCAGGCTGTATGGGGAGCAGGGTGTGTGACATATGGGGGTGTAGTATATTACAGGTGTGCTATATGGAGGTGTATATAGTGGTGTAGTATATGGGGGTATAGTGATGTAGTATATTACAGGTGTGCTATATGGAGGTGTAGTATATTACAGGTGTGCTATATGGAGGTGTAGTATATTACAGGTGTACTATATGGAGGTGTAGTATATTACAGGTGTACTATATGGAGGCGTAGTATATTACAGGTGTGCTATATGGAGGTGTATATTACAGGTGTGCTCTATGGAGGTGTAGTATATTACAGGTGTGATATATGGAGGTGTAGTATATTACAGGTGTGCTATATAGGGGTGTAGTGATGTAGTATATTACAGGTGTGCTATTTGGAGGTGTAGTATATTACAGGTGTGCTATATAGGAGTGTAGTGATGTAGTATATTACAGGTGTAGTATATAGGGGTGTAATGATGTAGTATATCGGAGGTGTATTATATAGTGGTGTAGTATAATACAGGTGTATATGGGGGTGTAGTATATTACAGGTATATGGAGGGAGTGTAGTATAATACAGGTGTAGTATATAGGGGTGTAGTGGTGTAGTTTATTACAGGTGTAGTATATGGAGGGGGTGTAGTGATGTAGTATATTGGGTAGAACTGAGGTAATTATATTAGTCCGGCCCTCTAAACCAATCCCAATTTCTCATGCGGCCCCCTGGGAAAATTAATTGCCCACCCCTGGGCTAGAGGGAAGCCACTCACCAAGCAGGACCCCCGGAACCCTGAAACCCTTTAACCCCTATATAAGGATTTAGAATTACACAGGGCTCTGGTGATCACTACCTGTGGAAGGCTGCAGTCCGAGAGAGTAGTAGGCAGGGACGAACCGGGAAATGCAAAACAGGGACAGAATCTACATTGAAGGATGTAATCAGCAAATGAAGCAGAGGTCAAATCCGGATCGGGGAGCGAGGTACAAAATCGGCAGGCAGGGGGGTAGTCAGCAACAAACAGAAGTCAGAACACCAGAATCAGTAAACAGAACGGGTGGAACAGGAACCCGGAATTCAGAACTATCTCTGGCAGTGGTGAACAGACAGGAAGGGAATTAAGAAGGGTGTGGTGTCTTTCCATTGGTTATAGCTGAATGATGGTAACTCCAGCTGGAAGACACATACCATCTACAGTCAGCCAGTGGTACTGCAGATCCTAAGGAAACCCAGCCCAGTGGATTAGCGGAGCCTGTGCCCACGGACCCCACTGGCATCATAGTTACATAGTTACTAAGGTTGAAAAAAAGACCTAGGTCCATCTAGTTCAACCTTCGACTTGTCTCCCATCATTAGTACTATCCACGGCAGGAACACGGCGTCTCCTGGTGATCGAAGTAGAAGTCGCTGGAGCGGCCTCCGGTGGTGACATAACAAGAGCTACGTACAGAATCCAGGTTGCTTGTTGGAAGTGTATACAGAGTCCAATCAGGTAGTAGCAAACTGCCATCCGGTTAACGCATCGTAGGCTGTGTAGTAACGATCCGTTAATGCGGATCTGCACCGCACATGACAAAATGTAAGCAGAGCCTTAGATGGTTACAAAATTAACATGCCAGGTGCTTCCAAAGACAACTCCTGTAAAACACCAAATATTCCATAAGGTAGAACAGGTTATATCCTATAAAGAAAACGTCCAAACCTCCCAATAGACCTATGAACCTAGAATACCAATAAAGTAACCAGAGTAAATAGCCAAAATAAAATCAAAAAAATTTTTATTGAAAATTTCAAATTTAAAAATAGTATTTAAGAGACATTTTTTAAAGACAGAACAATGAGGGGGATTTTGCCAATGAACAATCCTTCCATTAACCACTTCACTTTATATACGTGCGTACCACAAAAAACCACAGATATTCACTTTGTTTATATTTTTCCAAAATGTGCAAAAGAAATAATTAAAAAAAAAGGTAAAATAACATGCTGAAAGCAAGAGGACCTTATAGGAAATATTGCACAACCCCGGGGGAAGGGAAAGGGAAAAAGACAGTGGTTTATAAATGAAGCCTCAGAATAACAGATACAAAAATATTGCACTCTCCCATAGATGTAAATAACATTACAAGCAAGTACATGTTATGAGAATTATTGCCAATATGACATACTTAGACAGAAAGATATTTTTAGAATCAAAAATTTGTCCTCACTTGCCCATATTGAAAGATAAGAATGCCCAAGAGGGATAAACGTATATAGGAGGGATACTTTTATCCCTCTTGGGCATTCTTATCTTTCTATATGGGCAAGTGAGTAAAAAATTTTTGATTCTAAAAATCTTTCTGTCTAAAGCCCGCTTTACATGCTACGATTCTGCATACGATATCGTATGCGATCGTAACCGCCCCCATCGTATGTGCGGCACGTTCAATTTTGTTGAATGTGCCGCACAAACGATTAACCCCCGTCACACGTACTTACCCGACCATACGACCTTGATGTAGGCTGCGAATGTCCACTTCCTGGAGTGGGAGAGACGTTCGGTGTCACATCGACGTCACGCGGCAGCCGGCCAATAGAAGCGGAGGGGCGAAGATGAGCGGGACGTAAACATCCCGCTCACCTCCTTCCTTCCTTCCGCATTGCCGGCCGGGAGCCACAGGACGCAGGTAAGATCTGTTCATCGTTTCCGGGGTGTCACACACTGCGTTACCCCGGGTACGATGAACAACCTGACGTTCAATTCATGAGGAATGAACGACGTGCGTGCGATGAACGTTTTACCGTTCATTCGCAATTGCACGTAGCTGTTACACACTACAATGTACCTTACGATGCCGGATGTGCATCACTTACGACGTGACCCCGCCGACACATTGTAAGCTATATTGTAGTGTGTAAAGCGGGCTTAAGTATGCCATATTGGCAATGATTCTCATAACATGTACTTGCTTGTAATTTATTTACATCTATGGGAGAGTGCAATATTTTTGTATCTGTTATTCTGAGGCTTTATTTATAAACCACTGTCTTTTTCCCTCCCCCCCCCTGGTTTTGTGCAATATTTCCTATAAGGTCCTCTTGCTTTCAGCATGTTGTTTGACCTTTTTTTTTAATTATTTCTTTTGCACATTTTGGAAAAATATAAACAAAGTGAATATCTGTGGTTTTTTGTGGTACACACGTATATAAAGTGAAGTGGTTAATGGAAGGATTGTTCATTGGCAAAATCCCCCTCATTGTTCTCTTTAAAAAATGTCTCTTAAATACTATTTTTAAATTTGAAATTTTCAATAATTTTTTTTTTTATTCTATTTTGGCTATTTACTCTGGTTACTTTATTGGTATTCACTGATTCTAGAGTTAGCATTATTGTGATTGGGCCATTAATCAAGTTTTCTATGCACCTAGACACCTAAGAACTGCAGGTTCAAGACCCCTAGGGAGAACAATAAAAAGTGTAAAAAAGTATTACAAAATATAAAAGTTACTGTCAGACCCTCTTTCCCTACAATGTAAATAAAATCTAAAAAAAAATGTTAAATTTATTTTTGCCTTGTGTATAACTCAACTAATAAAAAATTTAGATTTATTCCAAACTGTAAATGCTAAATTTAATTAAACAAAAATGAAATGGCAAAATTGCTGTTCTTTGGAATCTATGGGGTAATAAGTAATTAGAAATTAATTTGGATGTGAAAATTGTAATGATAAAAACGACAGCTCATCCTGCAATAACCCAACCCTCATACAACTATCAACAGAAAAAAAAGTTATATCCTGAAAGACGAGGAGATAAAATCAAAAGCGAAAAAGAGCTGGCGCTGGGTCCGGTCACATTCTCCTCCATCAACAGAAGATTGGAAACAGTAGAGCTGTGTAATTTGGGAGGAAGGCGGCAGCGACAGGTGCAGAAGGAAAACCTGTATGGTCTCCACAAAACGTATTGAGACCCACACAAATTTTGTGTTTCACAGTTTGCTGCTTCAGTGTTTTCAACCTTCAGATGTCTCTATGGGTAATGAGGTACAATTATCCACATTACATAAGTTTTTCAACTTTTATGCACAAATACATCAAATTTATTACAATTACAAAAGACTCAATATTTACAGTGTTGACCCTTATTTACCAAGACTTCTGACCTTCGCCTAGCTGGGTATCAGTTTCTGGGCTAATTCCTGACTGATGACAACTAGTGATGAACGAGCACTACCATGCTCAGGTTCTCAGTACTCGTAACTAGTGATGAATGAGCACTACCATGCTCGGGTGCTCAGTACTCGTAACTAGTGATGAATGAGTACTACCATGCTCAGGTGCTCTGTACTCGTAACTAGTAATGAGTGAGCACTACCATGCGCGGGTGCTCTGTACTCGTAACTAGTGATGAATGAGCACTACCATGCTCAGGTGCTTAGTACTTGTAACTAGTGATGAGCGTGCACTACCATGCTCGGGTGCTCAGTAATCGTAACTAGTGATGAACGGGCACTACCATACTCGAGTGCTCAATACTCGTAACTAGTGATGAACGGGCACTACCATGCTCGGGTGCTCAGTACTGGTAACTAGTGATGAGCGTGCACTACCATGCTCGGGTGCTCAGTACTGGTAACTAGTGATGAGCGGGCACTACCATGCTCGGGTGCTCAGTAATCGTAACTAGTGATGAACGGGCACTACCATGCTCGGGTGCTCAGTACTCGTAACTAGTGATGAGTGAGCACTACCATGCTCGGGTGCTCAGTACTTGTAACTAGTGAGGAGTGAGCACTAACATGCACGGGTGTTAGGTATTCATAACTATTGATGAGCGAGCACTACCATGCTCGGGTGCTCAGTACTTGTAACTAGTGAGGAGTGAGCACTAACATGCACGGGCGTTAGGTATTCATAACTATTGATGAGCGAGCACTACCATGCTCGGGTGCTCAGTACTCGTAAGTAGTGATGAGTGAGCACTACCATGCTCAGGTGCTCGGTACTCATAACTAGTCATGAGCGAGCACTACCATGCTTAGGTGCTCAGTACTCGTAACTAGTGATGAGCGGGCACTACCATGCTTAGCTTCTCGGTACTCGTAACTAGTAAAGGGCCCAGGATGGGGAACATTATACTAAGATAATGGTCATTATACCAGAAAGGGGAACCAGGATGGGCAACATCATACTTAGATGGGGAACTTTATAGCAGGAAGGTGCTCAAGATGAAAGACATTATTCCATGAAGGGGGACAGGATTAGAGACATTGTAATTGGAATGGGGTTCAATACTACTGGAAGGGCCAAGAAAGCGGGACATTATTACAGGAAGGGATCAGGATGGAACATTTTTAATGGAAGGGGCCCAAGGTTGGGGCATTATTATAGGAATGGGCCAAGGATGGGGGAAATTAATATAGGAGAGGGCCAGGATGGGGGAGATTATTACAAGAAGGAGCCAGGATGAGGACATTATTGCATGGGGGGTGAACATACGTGTCTTTATAGGATCTAGAACACTACATCTATTCAACATGCTTTGGGGCCGATAGGACACTAGTTGCGCCATAGATATATGGCGTTGTTTATAGATATATTTCATGCCGATTGTGTTTTTGTTTTTTTTTACACTGCATAAACTAACTTGCTGTTCTTGTTTGAAAATCCCCAAAAGTCAACTTCTCTTGCGGAAACGCTGAGTTTTATATGCAAATGTTCCCATAGAATTTCTGGAGATTTAGAAAATCTGCTGTTAAAAAAAATGCATATGCGGAATGGTATGGAAAAGCACTAAAATGAATGTATCAATAAGGTTTTGACAAAGCCAAATAACAGGAGGTATAAAAAAGAGCGTTATTTACAACATAACATAATAAAAAGAAACAAAAATTGTGGCATTAAAAACATATGTAAAAACCCTAAAGGTAACCTAATGTATCTAATAGGTGCAAAAATGCTGCAGAAAATCTACAACATCAAAACTCACCAATTACTCATTGTGGGAAAGTAGCCTGAGACATATTAAACAGTAAGGCCTAGAAAACACAACACACAATGAGTTAAACGGTCCTAGTGGAAAGTGATAAATAATCACATTCCACTCAAACCAATTTTACTCTATGGGGCCGGTCCCATGTGCGATTTTTTTTTTTCTGAGCCCTAATCGGACCGAGAAAACAATCACAGCATGCTGAGGATGGAATCCGATCTGTTTTCACTTGCATACATACAAGTCTATGGGTGTGAGTGAAACATCACACTGCACTTGGATGACACCGGAGTGCAGTGCGATAATCGCATCAGCTGATAATGGAGGAGATGGAGAGATTAGTCCCTCCCTCTCCTCCACAGCTGTGATCTGATCTCAGGATCACATCATAGTCGCATTACACTCGGAGCACGCTTGCTGCAGAACGGGTGTCAAGGGTCATTAGCATCTCTTGCATCGGATGCTAAATGCTTGTTTGGCCTTAGCCTAAATCAGCAAACTTTGTGTAAACCAAAATTTATAGCAGGCTCAAATCATGTCCCCAACAGATTTACTAAAATGAATAAAAAGTGGACAATCCCTTTAAGCCACCTATAGCCGGCTGTTGTGAAGCCTGCTGTCACTGCCTCATGTTTAGTTAGCGTGATATAAACTAACAGCTTCACTTACTCAGAATTCTTGCAGCACTTAACAGCTATATAAACCAGTGCCTCATACTGCCATATAAAATCAAAGTGTGATACCTGAGCTTGTGGGATTCATTTACCCCCCAATCTCCAATCTGCCAGCAGTACGGATAAGTGCCGAGCACAACAGTGGTCCCATCTTTCCAACCGCTTATAATTAATCTTCTATTTCCATTCCAATAAAAGAAACAATGAGTTGATCAGAAGATATAAAAGAGTAAAGTTTGGGTTTTTTTGCTATTGGGAAAGTTAATAGCTTCTTTCCTAACAGATTTCTAGAGACAGAAATTAAGTCTGGCACTGGCCAAACAGGACTCAGGCCCTAAAAATAGCCCCCAGGGTCCACCTTTTACATGGAAGCAAAAATAAAATCAGCTGTCACCATTAACGCATGTCTGAGAAGGAACGAGCACTGAGTGTGGAGCTGGTCTCCACAGGCTTACTGTAATATACCGGGGACTGGGAATTATTCTATATAGACAAGAATCCAATTATTATCCAAAATTATCCAGAAAAAGCACCAGAGGAGGAGCTGCACATCACACAGAAGGTGGGGTGTTACTGACATAGATGCTATAAAGGTAAGAATTTATTATTTATTATTTTATTCCGGTAGTTATTTATTATGTTTTAGTGTATGTCAATGCACCTAGTAGTCAAGAAAGGATTCGATAGTGGAATTGGGGTGCGTTAGGGTCATTCACAAAGTAGTGATTTTTCTTGTATGCAAAAATAGTCGTAGTTTGATCTGTGTTTTTATCAGAATTTAGCCAGTGTTACTTTTTCGATCAGAGTTTGTTAAAAGTTTCACCAAGGCTTATGAAATCAAACCCTAAACCCATCCGTGTTAACTGGACAGCACACAGTTGGAACACGACTCAAGAGCTGTCCGAATTTTTCACAGTCTCATAGCCTTGCACAAGTAAATTAGTTCGAGATTCGGATTAAATTTGGACATCTCCGAGATTTTGTGCGGACTGTTCACTAAAGCGGGCTTTACACGCTGCGACATCGCTAATGCGAACTCGTTGGGGTCACGGAATTCGTGACGCACATCCGGCCGCATTAGCGATGCCGTTGCGTGTAACACCGATAAGCGATTTTGCATCGTTGCAAAAACGTGCAAAATCGCTAATCGGCGACACGGGGGTCCATTCTCAAATCTCGTTACTGCAGCAGTAACGAGGTTGTTCCTCGTTCCTGCGGCAGCACACATCGCTGCGTGTGACGCCGCAGGAACGAGGAAGCTCCCCTTACCTGCCTCCCGGCCGCTATGCGGAAGGAAGGAGGTGGGCGGGATGTTACGTCCCGCTCAGCTCCGCCCCTCCGCTGCTATTGGGCGGCGGTTCAGTGACGTCGCTGTGATGCCGCACGGACCGCCCCCTTAGAAAGGAGGCGGTTCGCCCGTCACAGCGACGTCGCCGGACAGGTATGTATGTGTGACCGGTCTGGGCGATGTTGTGCGGCACGGGCAGCGATTTGCCCGTGTCGCGCAACAGATGGGGGCGGCTACCCACACTAGCGATATCGGGACCGATATCGCAGTGTGTAAAGTAGCCTTTAGTGAAAATACGCAGGCTGATCCGCACCAAAGACTATATAGGTAAGAGTTCAATCTGTGAAAAGCACGTGTGGAGGAACTCAAAGGAGACAAAATGACCTCTGAGATCTGATTGAACCCAAAGTCCTCAACTTTTTGCTTTCAAGCCAAATCTGGAATTTTATTCCAACTTACTACTGCAGTGTGATGGCGATAGAAGAAGAGAATATCTAAAAAGCTATTTGTTGAAATACATTTCTGCAGTTATACTTTTATAGTGTCAATCATAAATTTATATAAAGACACTATGTACCATATTATGGCCATTTATGAGATGCACAAATCCATGATATGGCATCCATAGGACCCAATGTATGTATCCAATTTTATACAGTGGCAACGCAAAGTTATTTCGACCAGATTTCATGTGATGCCTTCATTTTAAGGGCGAATAACCCCATAATAGTAGTGTCATGGACTTCACGTGCCTGCATAATTCTTCCATCCACCCCTTATAGAGCTCTTGATCTTACTTAACAAGACAATAATATACTTAAGGTATTTAAGGCTGGATTCAGATGTCCATATATCAGAGTCTGATTATGAACTATGACTATTTGACTGGACGTGGATGTACTGACCTCAGCTCAACCGGCTCATATCCATATATGCCTACGAGACTGTTGAGGAAACCTGCTGCAAGTTGGTAATTCATGGCATGAATTAGGCTTAAAGGGAACGTGTCAGGTGCAATATGCACCAAGAACCACGAGCAGTTCTGGGTGCATGTTGCTAATCACTACCTAACTGTCCCTGTATCTAGTTAGAGACATAAAGAGGTCTTTAGAAAAAGTATTTCTAAATATCCTTTATGATATGCTAATGAGCGCAGAGACTAGTCACAAGGGTGTTATATCCCCCGACTAGTCTGCCCTCTTAGCATGGTAGTACGCCAACAAGGACGTGCTAACATGCTATCCAATGCAGCATCACCAGCGGTGGTGTGCGCACCTGTATTCGCTGTGACTGCGCTTCTGAATGATGGGCACTTCCGGTCATGCTCAGTAGACCTCTATGAATCCTGGATGCGTACACCCGGCTTCATACTGCGCATGACCAGAAGTGTGGGGCATTCAGCTCAGTATTCACCACGGACACAGGTACGCGCATTACCTCTGGTGATGCTGCATTGAATAGTATGTTAGTATGCCCTTTTGCTAAGAGGGCAGACTTGTCTGGGGAAGTAATGCCCTTATGACTAGTCCCTGCGCTCATTAGCATATCATAAAGGATCTTTAGAAATACTCTTTCAAAGATCTCTTTATCTATGCTAGTGTATACAGGGACGGTTAGGCAGTGATTAGCAATATGCATCTAGAACTGCTCATGGTTCTACGTGCATATTGCACCTGACAGGTTCCCTTTAATAGGTACTGTCTCAATAACACTCAGAAGAGAAGGGAAGATTTACAAAGCAAAAATACTGTTGAACTCTTTGAACGTTGAGTGAGACGTGCACTATGGGTATAACTAGCATCTACTGTTATAGGGTGTCTAGAAGTAAGTGGCGACATAAAAAATATTCCCAATATACCATACATGGAACACTTTTTAGCACAAAATTTAGGTAATGAAGATAAGTGTCTAGCTTCCATGGATAGCAAGGTTAGGTGTGCAATAACTCTCCCCCATAGGGATGCCTTACCTTTAGGGTTTGTTCACATGTGGCATTTTCACAGCCTTTTTGCTGCATTTTTTATGCATCATATTTCGTGGGGAAAGTATGTAGCGTTGTACAGCACTATCAATGAGATTTCTGAAATATCAAGCACAAGCTGCGGGGTTTTTTTTCCTCCGCATGTTTTGCCCTCTTCTGCGTTTTTGCCTAGATGCATGTCAGTTCCATCAGGCTTTTTGCTGTGGTTTCTATTCAACAGAAGAGGTGAAAAATGCTAGTAAAAATGCTGCAAAAATCATATGTAAAAAAGACACTCTGTTTTTTGGTGCAGATAAAAACCCCCCACAAAAATGCAATTTGTAAACATATCCTCAGGCTGCCTAACCTTTAATTAACATTGCTGTTATTAGAATTGCTATTTCTTTAGTAGAAATGTTGCGATAAGGACTGATTCAGTTCTTGGCCAAATCTGGGAAAATAATGTGCCATATATCCAAAAAAAGAGACCTGACCATATACAGAAAATGGGCACTGAAAAGCTTAAACCATGTGCACACTGTGATTATTTGGGGAGTGTTTTACCTCAGAATTTGTAGCCAAAACCAGGAGTGGGACAATCAGAGGAAAAGTATAACAGAAACACGGAACCACTGCTGTATTTATCACCCACTCCTGGTTTTGAGTACATATACTGAGGTAAAAAACTCACAAAATGCTGAACGTGGCCTAATGGGTAGCAGAAGATAAGGCCATGTTCACATGTTGAGTATTTGGTGAGATTTTTACCTCAGGATTTGTAGCCAAAATGAGGAGTGGCACAATCAGAGGAAAAGTATAAAGCCGGAGTCACATGTGCGACTGACTCATGCATGACACGTGCGAGTCTAGGATCACATCACCCGGCATGGCCGCACATTCTCCTGGCAGGAATCGGTCAGCTCATGCATTTCTATGCAGCTGAAACGTTCCTGTCCAGAGAGTGTGCGGCCGCTTCGGGTGATGTGATACGAGACTCGTGCGAGATACGCGCAAGTGGGATTATTGCCGAATAAAAACACAGGCACCACTTCTGCATTTTTTTACCCACTCCTGGTTTTATCCTACAAATACTGAGGTAAAAAACTCACCAAATACTTAATATGTGCACATGGCCTTAGTGTGAAACTACTCTGCGCATGTGGTGATGTGTTTTCATTGGCTCTCAGCTTACTTACACATGTCTCCCACTGGTACCAATTCACACTAGATTATAATTCATTCATAGGGTGGGATGTTCTGGAAAAGAAGTAGTATTCAATTTAAATTGGATGTAAAGGCCCCGTTACACGCGTCGATTTATTGTGCGATTGCATGTGCGATCGTACCCGCCCCCATCGTTTGTGTGTCATGGGCAATTTGTTGCCCTTGTTGCACAAAGTCGGTAACCCCTGTCACACGGACTTACCTTCCAAACGACCTCGCTGTGGGCGGCGAACATCCTCTTCCTGAAGGGGGAGAGATGTTCGGCGTCACAGTGACGTCACTCAGCGGCCGCCCAATAGAAGCGGAGGGGCGAAGATGAGCGGGACGTAACATCCCGCCCACCTCCTTCCTTCCTCGTTGCCGGAGGACGCAGGTAAGCTATGTTCGGCATTCCCGGGGTGTCACACGGAGCGATGTGTGCTGCCTCGGGAACGACGAACAACATGCATCCAGGAATGTGACTGATATTATGAAAATGAATGACGTGTCAACGAGCAACGATAAGGTGAGTATTTTTGCTCGTTCACAGTCACTCGTAGCTGTCACACGCTATGATATCTCTGATGATGCCGGATGTGCGTCACGGAATCCGTGACCTCGACGACATATCGTTAGATATATCGTACCGTGTAACACCCCCTTTACTCAACAGTGCACATGTTTTTTGTGCTGACATCCGTCCAAATATAAACTATTAGATAGCGATGATGCACCCTGTGGAGTGCTGAATTTAGCAGCTAGTGAATTAATGGCACTGATGGCTGACCTCTCACTATAGGACCAGCCTAAGGCCTCGGTCACACGTCTGGTGTTTAACGCACCACTCCAGCGTTTGTTCTTCAACACTGCAATGGTGCTTTTAATCTAAGTCTTCTGCCCCCAGTCTCACTCACCGTCCAACAACTTCACCTTCTACAGCAGACACTGCTCCAGTCCCATGGCTCCATCTTGTGACCACAACTTCTGGTTATCCAGAAGTCAGAAGTTACGTCACAAGTCTATGAGAGCCATAAAAAGGTCCAGAATGAGGCTCTCATAGACTTGTATTGAACAGTGACCTCTGGAGCAGCCAGCAGTTCACAAAGTGTCGTACACTGACCGGAGCGTTGGCGATAGAAAGTGAAGACACCGGAAGGCGAGTATAAGAGTAGGGTCAGGCATCTTAATATTAAAAGCACCACTCTAGTGGTAAAAAAACCCCCCAGCAACACTGGAGTGGTGCTTTGAATATGTATGTGTGAAAATGCTACTGGTGTCATCAGTGTTTTGGATTTGTGGGACATCAGTGTATGGTCCGTGTGTCTGTATTTTCATCAGCGTTATTGTGTTTTTCATGGATCCATCAATATATAAAGAAATGACAAAGCTTCTCCTATACTTTTCAATGTTAAACACGGATAATACATGGATGATATCTGTGTGCTTTATGTATTTTTCACGGACCCATAAACTTGTATTGACTTTTTTAATTTGTGATACTTGTCAGAAAATGGACATGTGAATAGCACCATAGGTTATAATGGGTACATGCTGTATCCATGAAAAAAATGTATAGGATATGTGTGTGCCACACAGACATGTAAATGAGGCTGAAAGAAGTTGTATATTAGGCCGGTGTCCCACTTGCGATTACCGCGCGTATATCTTGCGCGTGTTTCACAGTGCATCACTCGTCATGGACTCACACGCTGCTCACAAGTGTGGGTCAGCTGCATAGAGATGCATGCAACCGACCCGCTCCTGTGAGCAGAGTGTGAGTCCATAACGGGTGTTGCACCATAAAACTGGCGCGAGATATACGCGCAGTAATCGCAAGTGGGACACCGGCCTTAATTTACCATTGATGGCCTGTCCTTAGGATAGGTCATCAATGTCTGATCACCTGGGGTCCGACTCTCTGCACCCCCGCCGATCAGCTGGTTCTCGTGCCAGTTGTGCTAGTAGGTCACAAGGTAAGTCACAAGGTGGCGCTAGACACATTTGTAGAAAGTAAAGGAAGAGGTAGCCAGACAGGCCGAGATCATAAACCAGGAGGGCACGACAGTACACGGGGGCAAACAGAGACGAGGTCAAGTTACAAGCCACAGGTCAGAGCTGCCCTGTCTTCTGTTAGCAGCACCATTCAGATTAATAGGAGACAGATGTGGAGTACATGGCCACAGCCACTATCGGTTGACAGGGCAGCTCCGGAACTGAGCTTTTCTGGTCACAGACTGCAGTTGCCAGCACAACGAACAGCTAATCGGCGGGGGTGCCGGATGTCAGGCCTCGGCCAATCAGACATTGATGACCTATCTCAAAGGATAGGCCATCAATGTTAAAGTAGTGGACAACCCCTATAAAGGATATTTTAAAGGGTTGTATACGGCTTCAGGTAGTAGGCTATGGAATGGGACCAAACTCTTCCCTCGTCCAACAGTTATCACTAGATACTTCTCATCCCTGAGAGGAGATGGATCTCCTTGGCTGCTGTTCTTTCCAGCATTTCTGCACGCAATCTGCAGCGTGTGCACATACCCTAAACCTTAATTTCTTTCATTGACGACTTTGGTCACCTTGATTGGCCTCAAAATATACAGCTTGCAAAGAGCAATATTATGAAATTTCACTTTATGTGTGGTTGAAAATTCACCAAACCCCCCGCACCAAAACTAGAAAACAAAAGTATTTGTACAGGACTCACTGCAAATATACAGAGAAGTCGTTTTGCATACCAAAACCTTAGGTCATTATTCTGGGTGATTTTCTGGAACATGGCACATACATATTTTACTATGTCGGCTGTATTTTTATGCAAACAAATAAAAACCTAGTATCTTTATATCACTGAAACACATTGCTGGAGCGACATTGCTTCGCGATGAGCTTCAAATTAATGCTGCGAACATAACAAATGTACATAGATTACTGTCAAGAAGTAAAGAAAAATATGCATGCTCCCGAATTGTAGACCAGGTTATTCCATATCGGTTATGGAACCATTACAGTTTAAAGTGATTTATTCCTCGGGATTGGATATTTTAGCGAGTAATGAAACCAGGAAGGATAAACTTTAGTTTTTAAATCAGCCGAAGTAAAGATTCAATGACATGCTCCGTGTTTAATAATAAAATGTGTTCTGCCTGTCTGCATTCGCGCTTAGGCTCGTTGGGCTTAGAAAAGTCGGAAAACTTATTATTGAGGCAAA
Source organism: Anomaloglossus baeobatrachus (assembly GCF_048569485.1). Taxonomy (NCBI): domain Eukaryota; kingdom Metazoa; phylum Chordata; class Amphibia; order Anura; family Aromobatidae; genus Anomaloglossus; species Anomaloglossus baeobatrachus. The sequence continues at coordinate 51,823,203 of NC_134359.1, forward strand.
TGCCGTGCCATTAGCTAAATTTATATTTGGTATGCATTTCAATTTCAGAAAGGGAAGCAGAAAGACACAGAAGTTAATACGGGATTTGCAGGTGTTTAATAATCAGTCGTAAAGTTGAGTCTAAAGGCCTCTTTACACACTGCAACATCGCTAAAGATATCTCTGTAACGTCACCGGTTTTGCGACCTCCCCAGCCACATTGCAGTGTGTGAAACGCATCAGCGACCTGGCCCCTGCTGTGAGGTCGCTGATCGCTACACATCTCTGAGGAACATTTTTTGGTCCTTTGTTTCCCGCTGCACAGCATGCATCATTGTGTTTGACACCGTTACAACGACTTCGTTAGCGACTTCCCTTTCAAATAGCTGCTTTGACACGTCCCCAACAACCAGCGAGGTCGTTCTGCAGGTCTGTATCGCTGCTGCGTCGTTGGCCAGATCTGCCTGTTTGACAGCTCACCAGCGACTGTTAGAGACTTCCCAGCGATCTCAGCCAGGTCGGGATCGCTAGTGGGATCGCTAGAAAGTCTCAATGTGTAAAGGGGCCTTAAAAGGTGCAGTGCTGTATATAAGATATAAGAGTATGGGAAGGACGTTCAGTCCTTTCTCTATGTATTTGGGCTTAAATGTAAATATGTTTGCAAAATGATGTGATTACTGTATGACCAGACTGGCCTTATGCCGATTATACCCTGATCTGACATGTTGTCAAGTGAAAGTTGAGCCTGGTGCTTATTGATAAAATGTCTGATATAGGCAACCTGGTCAGGATCTCTACTGCGAATGTGACGAAAAAACTGCCCAAAAGACTGGCAATGAGTCACATGACTGTTTCCCGCCAAGAGACAAGAAAAATGGGGAGACTAGTTCAGAGAAATAGGGATAGCTGTAGATCTCAGTTGTGCTGAAGTACAGTCAGTAGGCCAAAATCCCCACCATACCCCACAGAGAGGGATAATGGGATACTGAGATGTTACTCTGAAGGTGGCACAGAAGTGAATGGCAGAGTTCCCTCAGAACGAATATCACATACACCGTCATCAATGTTTGATCCGCCGGGGTGCAACACTCACACCACCAATGAGCTGTTCTCAATGCTGGTAGCAGGCAGCCAGAATTTTTAAATTGCAGAGCTGCTCCATCTTCTGATAGCGGCTGTGGCCAGGTACTACATATCCGCCTCATATTCATTCGGATGTGCTGTACTCGGCCGCGGCCACTATCAGAAGACATAGTAGCTCCAGAACTGAGCTGTCATGATTCCTATATGCAGAACATTCTGTATTGTTCTACCATGCTCTCCTGCAGAGACAGTATATATTTGTTTATGGTGCAGAGTGTTTTGCAGGATGAATGCTCTGCTGGTTGTTTCACAGCACTGGGTATCACGCTGGTCCTGGGAGGTGCTCTCACAGATGCTTCTCGTTCCCGGTGATGGCTCATCTTTAGTGAGTGTGTTAACTCAGATGCCGATAGTCGTACTTCCTGTTTACAGTTGTACTGTTGCCTCCCGTAGTGCTCAGTGTTCAGATCTTGGTCTCTCGACTCTGGACTCCTGTTTACCCATCTTTGCCTGTCCTCCCCTGTTTCTGTTGTGACTTCCCGGCTTCTGACCTTGGACTTCTTCCTGACCACGTCCCTGCCTGCTCCCTGTATTTTATATATGTTCTCCTGGAACCCTGATCTTCGGTTTGTAACTTGACCTAGTTTTTGTTTGCCCCCGTGTACTGTCGTGCCCTCCTTGTTTATGATCTCGGCCTGTCTGGCTACCTCTTCATTTACTATCTACAAATGTGTCTAGCGCCATCTTGTGACAGTCTTCACATGAGCATTTCCGGCTTCCTGCTGCCAGTGACAGCTCTGAGAACAGCTGATCGGTGGGGGTGCGAGGTGCTGTACCCCAACCAATCAGACATTGATGACCTGTCCTAAGGATAGACCATGAATGTAAAAGTAGTGCACAACCCCTCTAATGTGAGGACTTGTGAATTCTCCATGTACAATAATGGATCACCTTTTCTTAGAACTCTACACTGCATTCCTCTTAGAAATTGTATGAATAAATTGACAGCTCGGTGATACCAGACAGTCAGCGTCTGATGAGTTCGGGTGCACTCACACTAGCGCATAAAAAAAAAAAATCGGTGCAATTGTCATGCAGAAAAGGATGATTTTTTTCTCAGTTGTCATACGTGTGCTGTCCCTATGTAATCCATTTTTTCTCTCAGCAGCTAGTATTCATTCACAATTATTTACAGGACAATTTATAGTGTCCTATGCTGTGGAATGGTAAAGTATCCATAAAAACGGATGGCACTGGGATGGTGTGACATCTGATTTTTATCTCCAACTCATAGACTAAAGGCCCCGTCACACGCAGCGACGTATCTAATGATATATCGCTGGGGTCACAAATTCTGTGACGCACATCCGGCATCGTTAGCGACGTCGTTGCGTATAACACCAATGAGCGGCCGTTAACGATGAAAAATTCTCGCCAAATCGTCCATCATTGACACGTTGTTCACTTTCAAAAAATCGTTGATTATTGAGGTCGCAAGTTGTTCGTCGTTCCCGAGGCAGCACACATCACTACGTGTGACACCTCGAGAATGACGAACTACAGCCTACCTGCGGCTGCCGGCAATGCGGAAGGAAGGAGGTGGGCGGGATGTTACGGCCGCTCATCTCCGCCCCTCCGCTTCTATTGGGCAGCCGCTTAGTGACGCCGCACGAACCGCCCCCTTAGAAAGGAGGCGATTCACTGGCAACAGCGACGTCGCTAGGCAGGTAAGTCCGTGTGACGGCTCCTAACGATGTTGTGCGCCACGGGCAGCGATTAGCCCGTGATGCACAAACGACAGGGGCGGGTACGCTCGATAGCGATATCGCTAGCGTTATAGCTGCGTGTAACGGGCCCTTTAATTAGATAAGTCTCGTCCAATTTATGCGTTCACTCAGCACATGCTGCGATTTTTATCCTCGCACCTAATACAGCTGATAAAATGTATAAATTTTGAGGAACGACATAGAGGTAAGTAAAGTTGCTTCAGAATTGATATTTGGTGGAGAATACAAGTATTTTCACTATTTCTTAATGGGAATCTGTCACTCCATCTGAGAGCAGCATAATGTAGAGACAGAGACCCTGATACCACCGATGTGTCACTTACTGAGCTGTTTGTGGTCATTTTGATAAAATCAATGTGTTTTCTGCTATAGATCTAGCAGTTATACTGAGCTCATGAATATGCTGGACTAAAGGTCCAGTCACACTAAGCAACTTACCAGCGATCCCAACAACGATAGGGATCGCTGGTAAGTTGCTAGGAGGTTGCTGGTGAGATGTCACACTGTGACGCTCCAGCGATCCCACCAGCAACCTGACCTGGCAGGGATCGCTGGAGCGTCGCTACACGAGTTGCTGGTGAGCTCACCAGCAACCAGTGACCAGCCCCCAGCGCCGCGTGGAAGATGCTGCGCTTGGTAACTAAGGTAAATATCGGGTAACCAACCCGATATTTACCTTGGTTACCAGCGCACAGAGCTACACGTGCAGAGAACAGGGAGCAGCGCACACCACTTAGCGCTGGCTCCCTGCTCTCCTAGTTACAGCACACATCGGGTTAATTAACCCGATGTGTCCTGCAGCTACATGTGCACAGAGCAGGGAGCAGCGCACAATGCTTAGCAATGGCTCCCTGCTCTCCTAGCTACAGCACACATCGGGTTAATTAACCTGATGTGTCCTGCAGCTACATGTGCACAGAGCAGGAGCCGGCACTGACAGTGAGAGCGGCGGAGGCTGGTAACAAAGGTAAATATCGGGTAACCAAGGACAGGGCTTCTTGGTTACCCGATGTTTACTGTGGTTACCAGCCTCCGCAGAAGCCGGCTCCTGCTGCCTGCCCATTTAGTTGTTGCTGTCTCACTGTCACACACAGCGATCTGTGCTTCACAGCGGGACAGCAACAACTAAAAAATGGCCCAGGACATTCAGCAACAACCAACGACCTCACAGCAGGGGCCAGGTTGTTGCTGCATGTCACACACAGCAACATCGCTAGCAATGTCACGAAAGTTGTTCGTTAGCAGCGATGTTGCTAGCGATGTTGCTTAGTGTGACGGGGCCTTAACTGGCAGCAGGTAAGTATTCCTGTAATGATAATCTCCTGCTGATTAAACTGTGATTTTATCAAAACTACACTAAGCAGCCCAGTAAGTGACACATCGCTGGAATCAGGGTCTCTGCCCCTACATTAGTTGGCAAAAACCTGGTGACAGATTCCCTCTAAGTAGACATGTCAGTAAAGCCAAAATGTCTTCTTTAAACCTAGATTGGTATTTTCCACGTTGTGGCCTTTCTTGATATTCGTCAAAATTGCAGCCACTTCCTCAGGTCTAGTTCCTCACTTGCTTGTATAAGTGGAACTCAGATCTCTATCCCCAGCTGAACTCTTACTTTCCAGAAACAGGTCCCAGGACAAGTACAGGACGATCTACAAGAACAGCTGGCCACTTAATGCATTAAAGGATCTGCGATACACGCTCTTAGATTCCTCCCATCTCTGGTAGAAGTCTGTGCTTTCGGTGCATGAATAGGCAAAAAATATATCAATTTTAGACTAACCCTCTCCAATACAGGAATATAGTAAATAAACATTCTATACGTGGTCAATTTTCATACCTTTTAGCAGGCAATTATTTGTCTTTGATTACAGAGAAGCTTTTCTACTGGAAAATTCTGAAATTACTTTTCAAATGTTTTTGCACTATTTTTGCAGCATTTTTTAATGCAAATTAAAAGCTGATTTACAGATTTCAGAAATCTCATGAACACGCTTGGTTTTATTTTCCTGATTGAATTTGAGAAGTGCAGCGTTTTTTGAAATTTTCAGCATGTCCACTGTTTCATTGTTTTTGCAGCTTTTTTTCCACCAATAGAATTCAATCAGAAAGTGCAAAACATTGCAAAACAACGCAGCAAACAAGTTTTTGCAGCTTTTTTTTTCTTTTACTGCATTTTTGGTGAATAAAACTAAAGACCCTGTCACACACACAGATTTGTTGACAATAAGCTGTGGCCACCACATGAGGACTTTCTCATAGACTTTGCTTGAAAATCAAAACGCATGCATTTTGGCATTAAAACGCTGCAGTTCAAATCGCTGCGGAAACGCAGGTAAAAACGCAACGTGGGCACATAGCCTGTGAATGTACCTTTAAATGTTTAAAGGGTTTGGCCATGTTCTACCCAAATATATATGATGCTCTGGATTGGGCACAATGGGTGAACGTTCTGAGAGAGAATAGAATAAAAAATGGTGCCAAAATAAGGCAGCTTTCAAACTACGTTTTTTTAACATGCGTCCTGAACGGTTTTTTAACGCAAAAACGGATCCAGTGCAAATGCGTTTACATTTCAATGCATTTGCAATGGACTCGCGTCAACATGCGGTCACCTGCGTTTGTGTGCGTTATATTGAGGATCCAGCGACTTGCAGTTTTTTAACTTTTTTCAAAAATGCTACTTGTAGCGCTTTTGAGCTGCGTCCAAATATTGCAAATTGCTGGATCCTGACTATACTGCACGCAAACGTATGTGAACGCTGGCATGCTGATAGACAGGATCCTGCTTGCTCTACTGAGCATGCACAGAAACCAGCCTGGTGTGATCAGTCTCTCTCTCCCCCTCCCTCTCTCCCCTGCCTGAGAGCTGCGGAGGCTCGTAACCAAGGTAAACATCGGGTAACTTGCTTGGATACCTGATGTTTACCTTGGTTACGTGTGCAGGGAGCCCGGCTCCTAGCACCTGCAGACACTCGTAACCAAGGTAAATATCGAGTATCCAAGCAAGTTACCCAATCTTTACCTTAGTTACCTGTGCAGGGAGCCCGGCTCCTAGCAGCTGCAGATGGTCATAGCCAAGGTAAATATTGGGTATCCAAGCAAGTTACCCGATGTTTACCTTGGTTATGAGCCTCCGCAGCTGTCAGATGCCGGCTCCCAGTCTCACGTTCAGTTCCCCTCAATCCTGATCACATGACTCCAATGCCCGCCCATAAACTTCAAGTGACAGGATCCTGCAAAATAACACATGCATGCGTTTTTCTCTGCAAAAACAGGATCCGCTTTTGCAACAAAAAAAAGTTCATGACGCATGCTAAAAAAATGTAGTGTGAAAGCAGCCTAAAGACGGCTTTGCACACTACGACATCACAGGTGCGATGTCGGTGGGGTCAAATCGAAAGTGACGCACATCCGGCGTCACTTGCGATGTCGTAGTGTGTAAATCCCTAGATGATACGATGAACGAGCGCAAAAGCGTTGTTATCGTATCGTCGGTGCAGGCTTCGACATTTCCATAATGCCGGTGCCGCGACAGGTACGATGTAGTTCCTCGTTCCTGCGGCAGCACACATCGCTGTGTATGAAGCCGCAGGAACGAGGAACATCTCCTTACCTGCCGCCAGCGGCTATACGGAAGGAAGGAGGTGGGCGGGATGTTTACATCCCGCTCATCTCCGCCCCTACGCCGCCATTGGCCGCCTGCCGTGTGACGTCGCTGTGACGCCGCACGACCCGCCCCCTTAGGAAGGAGGCGGGTCGCCTGCCAGGGCGACGGTCACAGGGCAGGTGAGTGCATGTGAAGCTGGCATAGCGATAATTATCGCTATGCCAGCTATCACAATATATCGCATGTGCGACGGGGGCGGGGACTATCGCGTGCGACATCGTATGTACCAGCAATATCTTATGAATTGTACAATTAAAATCAATATTGATTTGTTGAACATAAAATTTAGCAATGTCATCGTGTAGCTAACAATTAATACATTTGCGAACTGATTTACAATAATTAAAAAAAAGAAAAAATTCTGCAATAAGAAAATAAAAAACAGAGTAATTGAACCAAGTTATGAATAAAATATTGTGGGGGTGCTAATGTCAAGGAATATTATAATCTCTAGCACTTGCTTCACACGCTGAGTGTAGAGTTGGATTCAAGCAGTGCAAAGAGGTAGCATACGATGTGTGTAGACCCGAACTTCTGCAGCTTTTATGCAAAATATCCACTTAAAATATCGAATACAAAACTTATTTCTGTAAACATCCAAAGCAAATTCAACATGTAAAACAACCCAGCACAAAATTTTCAATCCAAACACTAAATATAAAAGGCAACCCAAACATATAAAGCATCAGTAACAGAGTATAACACAACACACAATGCAAAATACCAATAAATAATTGTGTTGATGCAAAATGTAACCATTCCTGGACGGAATAAAACAAGCTTCACGTTTGTAGAGTCACAAATATGTATTATCCCCGGCGGGGAGCAAAGGTAGAAACACTCCGAATTCCTAATGCTGTGCGCTACATAAAAAAGCTACACACCATGATATTCTACATAAGGTTTCGGAATACAGCTGCATTTTGTTTATATTAGATGGTTTCCTAAGGCCACGTTCAGTATTTGTAAGGCTGCATTCACACTTTCGTTGTTTTGCATCAGTCACAATCCGTCGCCTTGAGGAAATACGGTATCCTGCAAAATATTTTGCAGGAATGCGTTTTTTCCCCATAGGCTTCTATTAGCGACGGATTGTGACTGATGGCCCTGCGTTGCATCCGCCACGTGACAGATCAGTCGTTTACTGACTGATCGTAAGGCGGGACCAACATTGAATGTAATGTTTTTTATGTGCGGCAGATCAGTTTTTTATTGTGAGCATGCACACAATAAAAAAGCATGATCTACTGTAAATTCAGTTCCAGCCTTTTCTGAACAATCAGGTGATCGCCAGATGGCCGCCTTTTCTGACCGATCAGCTGATCGCCCGGCGGCCGCCTTTTCTGAACAATCAGCTAATCGCCAGGTGGCCGCCTTTTGTGAACGATCACCTGATTGCCAGGTGGCCGCCTTTTCTGAACAATCAGCTGATCGCCATGTGGCCGCCTTTTCTGAACAATCAGCTGATCGCCAGGTGGCCGCCTTTTCTGAACAATCAGCTGATCGCCAGGTGGCCGCCTTTTGTGAACGATCAGCTGATCACCCAGCGGCTGCCTTTTCTGAACGATCAGCTGATCGTCCAGCGTCCGGCTTTTCTGAACGAGAAGGAACAACCACAGGAAGGGCAGTCTCCAGTCAAGGAAACCGCCTATACCAAAACATGGTATCCATCCACAGACAGCTGTTTCAGGGTATTTGCCCCTCATCAGTGTGGAGTAGGAAACTGGCTACTGGGAGAAATGACTAGTAGAAGACTACATAGGTAAGGATGGTTGACCTCGGGGGGATCAACATCCAACACCGCAGAGACACCATCACGTGTTTCTCAACGCAGTGACACTAGAACAAGGCCCCCTGGGAAAATATGCAAAACAAGAATGCCGCGGAGACACCATCACATGTTTCTCAACGCTGGCAGGAAACTAGCCAGGTCTTTCACCGGGAAGGAACAACCACGATCTGAACGATCAGCAGATCGCCCGGCGGCCGGCTTTTCTGAACGATCAGCTGAATGCCCGGTGGCCGGCTACTGTGAACGATCAGCTGATCGCCCGGCGGCTGCCTTTTATGAACGATCAGCTGATCGCCTGGCGGCCGGCTTTTCTGAATGAGCAGCTGATCGCCCGGCGGCCGGCTTTTCTGAATGATCAGCTGATCGCACAGCGGCCGGCTTTTCTGAATGATCAGCTGATCGCCCAGCGGCCGGCTTTTCTGAACGAGAAGGAACAACCACGGGAAGGGCAGTCTCCAGTCAAGGAAACCGCCTATACCAAAACATGGTATCCATCCACAGACAGCTGTTTCAGGGTATTTGCCCCTCATCAGTGTGGAGTAGGAAACTGGCTACTGGGAGAAATGACTAGTAGAAGACTACATAGGTAAGTATGGTTGACCTCGGGGGGATCAACATCCAACACCGCAGAGACACCATCACGTGTTTCTCAACGCAGTGACACTAGAACAAGGCCCCCTGGGAAAATATGCAAAACAAGAATGCCGTGGAGACACCATCACATGTTTCTCAACGCTGGCAGGAAACTAGCCAGGTCTTTCACCGGGAAGGAACAACCACGATCTGAACGATCAGCTGATCGCCCGGCGGCCGGCTTTTCTGAATGATCAGCTGAATGCCCGGTGGCCGGCTACTGTGAACGATCAGTTGATCGCCCGGCGGCTGCATTTTATGAACAATCAGCTGATAGCCCGGCGGTCGCCTTTTCTAAACGATCAGCTGATCGGCCGGCTACTGTGAATGATCAGCTGATCACCGGCGGCCGTCTTTTCTGAACGAACAGCTGATCGCCCGGCGGCCGGCTACTGTGAACGATCAGCTGTTCAACGGCGGCTGCCTTTTCTGAACGATCAGCTGATCGCCCGGTGGCCGGCTACTGTGAACGATCAGCTGTTCAACGGCGGCTGCCTTTTCTGAACGATCAGCTGATCGGCCGCCGGTACAACAGTAAAAAACAAAAACAACGGATCATTTTTTTGCAGCATCAGTCACATCAGTTGTGCCATTATCTGCAACACCTCCGTTGCATCAGTCACACAACTGATTGTGACGGATGCAAAACAACGCAAGTGTGAAAGCAGCCTAAGCCAAAACCAGGAGCGGGTGAAAACTACAAGTGGTGCCCGTGTTTCTATTATACTTTTCCTCTGATTTTGGCTACAAATATGTAGCTAAAATACTGACCACAAAGTTAAAATATTCAGCTGCAGTTGGAGATACCGCTAAGCCCACCGTCACACATTCAGTGCTAAATGTTAATATTTAGTTAGTTTTAAGATATGAAAATTAATGTGGAGTTAAAGGATGTGGACACTTTTGGTCGCAATTTCATTTTTCTAACTACTTAAATGCTTTTATTTTGGGGGAATTGGGTTTGAATAACAATTTTTTGCAGTGTTTGGCTTTTGCCGGCTCTTTGCATCTTTGCACAATGCTGGCTTCATTTAGAGTAAAGCGGGCTTTACACGCTGCGACATCGCTAGCCGATGCTAGCGATGGCGAGCGTGATAAGCACCCGCCCCTATCGTTATGCCGATATGTGAAGATCGCTGCCGTAGCGAACATTATCGCTACGGCAGCGTCACACGCACATACCTGGTCGGTGGCGTCGCTGTGACCGGCGATCCGCCTCCTTACTAAGGACGTCACTAAGCGGCCGTCCAATCAAAGCGGAGGGGCGGAGCAGGCCGAACATCCCGCCCACCTTCTTCCTTCCTCATTGCTGGCGTGTGGCAGGAAAGGAGACGTTCCTCGTTCCTGCGGCGTCACACATAGCGATGTGTGCTGCCGCAGGGACGAGGATCAACTTCGCCCAAGCGACAGCAGCGATAATTGGGAAAGGTCCCCCATGTCACTGAGGAGCGATTTTGGACATTTTTGCAAAGATCCAAAATCGCTCCTAGGAGTCACACACAATGAGATCGCTACCGCGGCCGGATGTGCGTCACAAAATCCGTGACCACAACGAGATCGCTGTAGCGATCTCGTAGCGTGTAAAGCCACCCTTAGCTGAGTGGGCTCAATCTGATAGGAAGTTTGATGCTCTTCTATCTGTATTTTTTAGCTCTTTTAGGCTATGTGCGCACTAGAAAATGACTTTTTCTTAAGAAAAAAATGGACCCTATGAAAGAATCCCCCACTCGTGGTAAAAACCACGGTAAAACTGCACCCGTGTTTTTGCCGCAATTTGCCGCGGTTTTGTCGCGATGTCCTGCGGATTTACTGAGGATTTTCCGCAAATTGGTCCCCGCGGATTTTTACCATTATCTATGGCAAAAACCGCAGGTACCTGCGGAAAAGAAGTGACATGCTCATTAATTCTGCAGCAGAAAATTCACGGGTGAGTCCGCGGGTATAAAAATACGCAGTGTGCGCACAGCATTTTTTAAAACCCATAGGTTTTGCTGGGGAATGACTGCAGCAATGTTAGGCCTCTGCCACACTTCCGTAAAAAACACGTGCGTGTCTCGCGTTCCATTTTTCAGGTCCGTGTTCTGTTTTTTATGTCTGTTTTGCCGGTACGTGTGACATCCGTGTAATGGCGTATGCTTGCCATGCTTGCGTGTAGAATGTCCGTGTATGCGTGAGATACGTATGTGTCATGTCCGTGTGCAGTCCGTGTGGCTTTCACCATTAACAAAATTAAAAAAACGCACACGGACATGCTACGTGTCACGTACGTGCAGGCACGAACCCATTGACTTTAGCGGGTCCGTGCCTGCGTGAAGCCAAAGAAAAACGGACATGTTGTGCTTGCGGAAAAACGCACACAGGTACAAATGACATGGACACACGTTCCGTGTGGTTTTACGTGTGTGTGCATGTTACCATAGGGTAAAATTGGTGTACGTGTCTCCGTGCCGCCGGTACGCGCAAAAATGTACCAAACACGTACCGGCGGCACGGATGTGTGTTGGAGGCCTTAGACACATTTTCTGCAGCAAATCCGCGACAAATCCGCGGCAAAATCCGCAGCGTGCGCACAGGGCCTTAAACTGATACATGAGAACATCCAAACTCCAACTTATCCATTTTTACTAAAAGAAGAAATGAAAGCCCTGCCTATCAGTAACACATCACTGGTATCAGGCTCTCTTTTGCTACATCATGGTGCTGCCAGATTACATAGCAAAACCTGCTGATACGGAAAGGGTGCACCAAGTGAATGTACTTGGTTTGAACAGTCACCTTAAAGGGAATCTGTCAGCGTTTTTTGCTATGTAATCTGAGAGCAGCATGATGTTGGACCTGTGATACTGATTCCAGTGATGTATCGATTAGTGAAAAAAAATCAGTGTTTTATCAGCAGAAGATTATCACTACAGAACTAGATGTCTCATGTCTCCTAGTCCAAGCACATTCCCAACACTGATTAGCAGTTTATTGTCTATATACAGTGTACTCAGAAATATGCCAATCAGTGGTGTGGGCGGGGTTATACACAGCTCAGCATTCCGAGCTCTGCTAGATCTGCAGCAGAGAAAACTGTAATTCTATCACAACTGCTGCATCCAGTAAACTAAGTGATACATCATTGGAATCAGGGTCCCAGCTTCTACATCATGCTGTTAGGCTATGTGCCCATATGCTTCTTTTCTGCACATAAAAAAGCATATTTTGGCAGAAAAAAGCAGCTGAAAAAAATGCACATTTTTTATTGTGTTGGCGCGTTTTTCCACATGTGTTTTTCCTGATTTTATTTTTTTTAGCCATGGTAATTGGGAGGGTCTCCAACTGATGTTAAAGCTAGGACCTGGCTCTCACTGCCCGGAGCGGTGCCCACGTCGCTCCCAGCAGTTTAACCCCCTGAATGCTGTGATCAATGCAATCCCAGCATGTAGGCGGCAGGGAGAGAAATCACTTACCTCTCCCTGGTGATCGGGTCCCTGTAATACGATCATGGGGATCCGATCACTGTCATGGTAACCCTGGGGCATCACCATGATGACCCTGGGTTACTGAGCTGTGGAGAGCCTCACACACCATGGTGCATGCACAGTGTGTGAGGTGAAGTGCTGCACTAGTGATAAAGCATTGCAGGGGATTATAGAAACACAGGAAAGAAATGAAGAAACAATTGAAATGCTGCTTCTTTTTTCAGCAACAAAATATGCGGGAAAAAAGCAGCGTGTGCACAGCAAGTGACGATTCTCATAGTCTTTACTGGGATGTGTTTTTTCTTGCAGTATTGATTGGAATCTTCAAGGAAAAATGCATGAAAAAAACATGGAGAAAACGCAACGTGTGCCGATAGCTTTATATCAGATTACATAGCAAAAACCTGTTGACGGATTCCCTTTAATCCCCCATCCCTCTTACTCTTCTCTTATTCGTTTATAATGTTGTGCAGAACAGGAGCGGACACAGGAAGAAGAGGCCCCTGTGCAACAACAATATATGGACCCCTTGCGGTCCAGTAACTCATCACAATTAGGGATGATCGAATATCACAAATATTCAGCAATATTTGGCTTCGCGAATATCTGACGAATAGGTCGCCGCTATGCGAATATTCGATGTTCTATTCGGCAACTATTCGGGTTTCCCATAGACTTACATTGCACATCGAATATTTGTAAATAGTCGAATAGTGGCGACCTAGTCGGCGAATATGGGCGTTGCCGAATATTTGAAGTATTCGATCATCCCTAATCATAATGCACAATTCCTCCTGTTTGTATTGGGTCTTATTTTTCCTCTTGGGCCCCTGTGCAGCTGCACAGGTTGCACCAGTGATTTGTTCACCCTAAAGGCCCTGTCACACACAGAGATAAATCTTTGGCAGATCTGTGGTTGCAGTGAAATCATGGACATATTGTTCCATTTGTACACAGCCACAAACCTGCCACTGATTGTCCACAATTTCACTGCAACCACAGATCTGCCGCAGATTTATCTCTGTGTGTGACAGGGCCTTAGGCTAGACCCTCTGAAAGAATCCCACACCCATGGTAAAAACCGCAGTAAAACCGCACCCACGGTTTTGCCGCAGTTTGCCGTGGATTTACCGCGGATTTTCCGCAAGTTGGTCCCCGCGGTTTTTACCATTGTCTATGGCAAAAACTGCAGGTACCTGCGGAAAATAAGTCACGTGCTTATTAATTCCGCAGCGGAAAATCCGCGGGTATAAAACTAATGCAGTGTGCGCACAGCATTTTTTAAAACCCATAGGATTTGCTGGGGAATGACTGCAGCAATGTTAGACACATTTTCCGCAGCAAAATCTGTGGTAAATCCTCAGCGTGAGCACAGGGCCCAAGGCTGGTTTCACACTTCCGGCATTTTGCCGCTTTGCCGCATCGGTCACACTCCAGTACCATGCAATACAGTACAATGGCATCGCGGCAAGCTCCTGTCACATGCTCCGGTCACTTGACAGCAGGTGACCGGAGCTTGCCGCGATGCCATTGTATTGTATTGCACGGTATTGGAGTGTGACAGATCCGTCATAGCGTCGAAATGCCGGATGTGTGAAACGGCCCTAAGGTGCAGAACTTGTATTGTGTGTAAACAAGAGAATTTGACAGAACTACAAAAAATTATTTTTTTTAGACACACATGTTGAATACTGGAGTCAGATATAGAGTGACATTTATAGACTGGTCTTACAGACGACAGTTCCAGTCGGAGATGTCACTAAGTCCTTCCCTAATAGGCTCAAGTGTAAAAAATGAAAACAGAGCTCGCAACTTATGAAAGCGCTCGTGTTGTCATTAAAAGCCATGTTAGTTTATATTTAGGCTGCGGCATCCAGACAGACAGATTTTTTGCAGGCTGGGTAAATTTGGAGAAGGGGACAGCACTTGGGGTTAGGGACATATTTGTCTCCATAACATTCCTAAATGGTTTCTCCAATCTTGTGTATGCTCGTGTAGAAAATTAACATACATTTTTATATATATAATATATATATATATATATATATATATATATATATATATATATATATATAAAATCTATCTATCATGTCCTCATAAAATAGAACTGATGCGAGTTTACGGGAAAATAGGGAGACAGAAAGATGGGATTTATCTCCCTGTAATTTTTTCATGACTTAGGGCTCGGTTCCACTTGTGTTTTGCACAGACAAGTGCAATCTGATAAAACATCGGACTGCTCTCACTCTAATGCAAAACTATGGGGCAGTGTCCAACTGCGATTGATTTCTCATACCATAGCAGCATGCAGAATGAATCACAGTATGCTGCGTTTGGCAGTGAGTCTCAGCTCACACTCCCCCATACAAGTCTATGGGAGCGTGTGAAACATCGCACTGCACTCACATGTCATCCAACCGCAGTGTGATGGAAGCAGAGACAGACAGCGGAGGAAATGGGAAGAAAGTGCTCCCTCCCTCTTCTCCGCAGCTGTGACCTAATCACAAGATCGCATCACAGTCGCATGACCCTCGGCTGATGCTCGCAGCAGAGGGTCATTAGCATATTGCCTCCGGTGCTTTCGCACTGGAAGCTATGTGCAAGTGGAACTGAGGTCTTAGGCTGTGTCCGCACTCTGCGTCGAGGTAGTTGCAGTTCAAAAAGCATCCTCTGGCAGAAAGGACAATGCTTTTGGCTTTAAAAATGCATGTAAAATGCAAAGAAAGTAGCCTATGCGCACCTTGCGGTTTTCATGAGTTTTTAGTGCTTTTCCGGTGCTTTTAGAAACGCTGCAGTTTTGTATTAAATTGAATGGATGGGAAACGCAGCCAAAATGGCAAAAACAATTGACATGCTGCTTCTTTAAACACTGAGTTTTTGCCCAAATTTATGCAAATTAAACGCAGCGTTTTGAACAGCAAAGTGTGCACAAGAAAGCTCAATGTCCCATTGACTTTGCTTGAAAAGCAGAACGCAAGCATTTTGGCATGAAAACGCTGCAGTTGAAAAAGCAGTGGAAAAGCAGGTAAAAAAGCAAAGTGTACACATAGCCTTACACTGATGGTCATGAAATGCCTTCATATGATTTTTGTAGTCCAGGAAGTGCAATCTTAAAGGCGTTGTGCCCACGTTGCTTTTTTCATGCTTTTTCCTTGCTTCTTTTAATCAATAAAAGCAAGGAAAAACATCCCAATAAAGTCTATAAGAATCCTGACTTGCTGTGCACACGCTGCTTCTTTTTTCCTTTCAGTTTTTGTGGCTGAAAAAAGAAGCAGCATGTCAATTCTTTTTCTGCATTTTAGCTGCGTTTTCCCTATCACAAAAGATAGGAAGAAGCATGAAAAAGAAGCAAGAAAAAAGCGTTTTTTTTTTAGCAGCTTTTTTCCTGCCAAAACATGACGTTGGCATAGTGGAGTCCTGGTGACCCCTTATACTGCTACCATACCCCCACCCCCTTATTGAAATGACCACAGACACATAGTTGGATGAAATGGCCACATCAGCCTTTTATTTAAACATAACTTATAATAACATTTATAAAACAGGGGGTTGTGGTCCTCGAAGCTCAAACAATCTGGTGATCACCCAATACTCTGATCCTACCTTCCCCCTAAACCCCATTACTCCCAGCCGCAACCACCAACTCGGGAGCACCAAACAAATATGAGGGGGAAGGGTTAAACCACCAAGCACGGGAACCGACCCCACCAAGCCGATGTTCCCCCATGATCACCAGACCACTCCCCAAACCAGTAATTAACGGGGGGTTCCACCTCCATTGGGACCCCCCCATCCAATTTTCACCAACTTCGAGGACCCCACCCTGTTACGAGGGGGACCCGGGGAAGCGTGCCAAGATGGGAAATGGACAGCTTCCGCCGGTCAAGGTCCACTGTGCGGTGTAAGGGACCGCCGCTATGGTGGGTGAAGAGTGAGCGGGTTGCTGCTAGCGATCGTCTGGAATGTCACAGACGATCTATGTACACCGATCTGCCCTAACCCGTGAGGGTTGTATGGCAGGGATCTCACGGCTCGGTGTACCTGTTGCACGGGGAAGCACAGAGGTGCCCACGCACGTGTGCCAGTGGAAGTCACGAGAATATGGCACGAGGGTAGCACAGAGGTGCCCACGCACGTGTGCTTTCAATAACCAGGTGAGTCCGGTGGAGGCTTGAGGAGCTCACCTGGGACAGGAACACGGCCTGTTGAAGGGGATACTGCCGGAGCAGCAAGGCAGGAACACAGCCTGCAAACGAGGTACTGCCTAAGCAGCAAGGGCCAAGCCCACAGAAGACAGTAATGCCTGAGCAGTGGCGTGGCAGCACGCTGCCAGACATCCAAACATAGAAGGACGGTCGCGCGCCGCCATGATGGCAGGAGGAGCTTTTAAGGAGGTGTCGTTCCACCCAAGGGCGGGCGCGAGGCGGAGATGACGGACTTGACCCAATCAGGGTCCACGACGTCCCAGCCTGGCCAGTCAGGATTCACCACGTCACCTGCCTTGTCATCAAGCCGTGTGACGTCAGTGGGCGAATCAGAACCCACCACGCATAGCACATGCTCACCCTCCTGCCTCTGGGAAATAGAGGCGGGATCCTCGGTCTCACAATGTGCAGAGATAACGGGAATCTCACTGCTTCCCTGAGCAGTAAACCTCTGCACATTACGCAACCTCGCAGACCTTCGGGGCCGCTGAGCAGGAGGACCTGCGGCAGGCCAGGAATGGGAGACCACTTCACTCCTTGTAACAGGAGAACCACTAGGTGTCGCCCTTCTGCTGCCTCTCTGAGAAGGTATCTCCTGCACACTGCGCAGTCTGGCAGACCTTCGGCGCTGCTGAGCAGGAGCGCTCGTGGCAGGCAAGGAATGGGAGATTGCCTCAGGAGAGCCACGAGATGTAACACCACCATAACGAGAGCGCTTTGACCCCCTCAAACGCTCGAGACCCCCCCCACCGGACAATGCCAGGGCCCGCTCAATACCCTCCTGAATCCGCAAAGACCACAAATCTGTTCCCACTGCATTCTGGTGAACCCCATCTGCCAACCAGTAATCCTGATCCACCGCCTCCAAATCAAAATGATGGACCGCCACACCCCCATTCCTCACTACAAAACCCGAAATGGCCCGATTGATTTTTATATGGGTCTTATTCAGCCTTTCAACTGACCGGGCCCTACGCCACGTCCGTCTCGGGACAATCTCTGACCAGACTGTCCGAAGTCCTGGTACAGACACCCACAGCTGAAGTAAATCATGTTTAATATCCCTGATCAACTCCCGGCCCGCCACCAAACCCACATCATTCCCCCCAACATGCAAGACCAGAATATCCGGTGCCCGATCCAATCGCATTGCCCTGTGCACCTCGGGCAACACCCGCATCCACCGCATGCCCCGGAAACCTAACCACCTGATTACCGCCGCACTTCGTGCAAAGCCCAGCTGATGACCCTCCAACCGAATGTCTGCCCGGATCGCTGCCCAGTGCACAAAGGAGTGGCCCAATATCCAGACCAAACAGGAAAAGTCCCCTGCAAAGGAAGACAACAAAAACATTACAGTACCATACCATAACCCAACAGATCCAAAACTCCCCACATTGTAAACCATGCTAAGGGCGCATGTGGTGCCCTGGACAAGCCAGGGGCCACAGAGCACAACACCTACACACCCCACACTCCCAGCAGGCACACCAAAGTCAGACAAAAACCCTTGTTGCCTTCCTCGAGGGGCTGATGATCACACCAGGGGGTGGGCCAGGCGGTTGGTCCCGCCCACCGAGGAGTTCACAGTCCTGGAGGCGGGAAAAGAGCTCAGTTTAGTTTAGTTTTGGAGGTGAAAGTGGAAGGAGGAAAGTGTAGTTGTGGAGCAACTGACTGACAGCGTCCGGGTGTGTGGCCCGGGCGGGACAGCAAAGTTGGCAGACGGTGGTGACCGTCTGCAGGAGTGGCCTATCAGAGATACCGTAAGGATCGTGGACGGGTGGTGGCCCGGCGGTACCGGACCGGTACACGAAGAGAAGCCAGCACCATCTGGCAGGGGCTTACGGACCCCGGCAAGGCTAGGAGTCGCCGTGAATTTGCCGAATCCGTTAGTGAAGGGGACCTCCTGGGTTTCCAATCAGCCAAGTCCCGACAGAAGGCAACAGTCCAACCAACAGAGAGAGACACCGCCACCGCCAAGGCAACCGTTTCTCAGGGCCAGAGCCTGCGGGCAAAGAGGGGCTCCTCCAGCCCACATCCAAGCTGGGGAGCGGGTTACCGTTGGGAAACCCATCGGAACTATCAACCGTACATAGGTGCAGGGAAAGGCAGTCACCATCAACCTGCCGGGAGAAACAACACCGCAGCCGTCTGTGGGACCCGTCCATCCAGCCGAGTGTTTTACCGAGAACTGTGTCTTCATCATTGGGCTGAGTGAGTACCACCGTGCCGTGCGGCACAGCGCTGCCCCCGCGACCCTGCACCTCACCAGGCCCCGTAACCCGCCTGCCATCCAGCCCTACCCCATCACCGGGCCCCGGGACAACCAACCCCCTACCCACGGAGGGGAGAACTAACAACAAAGCTGCTCCCTGTCACCGCTCCCGGGATCCCCGTCCAGAGCAGCGGTGGTGTCACCAAAATCACCACAACAGTGGGTGGCGTCACGGACAATAACAATAAACCCCCACAATCATCCCCTTTTCACTCACGGGCGAGGAGCGCCGCTCGAGTCCCCGGGATCTGGACCACCGCTCGAGCCACCACCGAGCAGCGGCAGCCGCAGCAGCAGCGGCCGGACCCGAGCAGTGGGAGAGCGCAGCGTCCCCTCCTCCGCCCGCGACACGCACATAACTCAAACATCTCCTGGATTCCCACCGACCTATCCTCCGTACTACCTCCGGACTCAACCCGCACACAGCCGCCTTTGTCGCCGCTCCAATCCTAAAAGAATGAGGCGCATAACAACCAGGATCCAGGCCAAGACCTTCCACACACTTCCGGAAAATTGCCCGAAACTGATAATTCGACAAGAACGAACCATCCTCGTGACAAAGCAACGGCCCATCTACCCGTGGTCTCAACCCCCTAAACTCCCGCAAACACCGCACGGACACATTGCCGATTCAGCCACCATCCCCAGCACCACACGCCGTCCTCTGCCGGCTTGATCCGTCTTGGACCTTCGGAGCCAAAATTCCACGCTGGTGTTGAATAAAAGAACATCTCGCGCCTAAATCCCCCCAGAACCTTGCCGACTAACCGCCACCAGTTCCCCAATCCGGAGCGCTCCGAAAAACGCAAACGAAAACGCCAGACAAAACAAAATAACCTCAAAAACAGACGAACACACCGCACTCAGGTGGGCCCCCACTCGCTCCAAAAGAGCAAAAGACACTGGCCTCCTTCTATCCACACAACTCTGCCCCCGGCGAAACCCCCTCAACGCTTGCCGCACCAAAAAGGTTTTCGTCAAATCCGGCCTATTCCGCAACTTAAACCCAAAGGCCAGGCCCGCCACCACCCGACCCACCTTCGCCTGGGACCAACCCCATGCCGACCACCACCCAATCCACAAGAGCAACACGCCTACCTGATCCTCCACCGACCGAATCAAACCAAAAGACTGAACCCAAGCCTCCCATTGATGCCAAGCCTGCTGATAAGCCGTCCAAGTCGCCTCTGCCAACGATCCTTTGATCAAATGTCCAACGGCCCTCATACCACACTCCATAGTTTGGGAGGGCACTGCAATCCCACGGCCATCGCCCCCGGCGCCAATTCCCTGAAGCGATCCCACTGGAAACGAGAGAGAGCAACAGCAATAGAATTCAACACCCCCGGCACATGCGACGCAGATACACAAGCATTGATGGACAAACAGGCCAGCACTAATCTCCGCAAAACTTTAATCACCGGAGGGGAATTGGCCAAGATATTGTTAATCGCTAACACGACCCCCATGTTATCACAGTAAAACCTCACCCGCCTGTTCCGAAAATGCTCCTGCCACAGAGTCACTGCCACCAAAATTGGAAAAATTCCAACAGCGCCAAATTCTTCACCAGCCCCGCCGACCGCCAAACCTCCGGCCATCGCTCCGCACACCACTCCCCTCCAAAATAAGCCCCGAAGCCCTGACCCCCAGATGCATCGGTAAATAGGTCCAACTCCGAATTACCCACTAGAGGCTCCATAAACAGGGACCGCCCGTTGTAGTCTGCCAAAAATCGTCCCCAAACCTCCAAATCCGCCTTAACGTCGGCTGACAGACGCACGAAATGGTGAGGCGCTAGCACCCCCACAGTGCCATCGCAAGCTGCCATGAAAAAATCCGCCCCATCGGCATCACCCGACACGCAAAATTGAGTTTGCCCAGCAACGATTGCACCTCCCTCAGGGAAAGGTTTTTGACCCTCATCGCCGTCGCTACCTCCTCCCTGAGAGTGACCACCTTGTCCGTCGGTAACCGAAACTCCCACTCGTCCGAGTCAATAACAATCCCAAGAAAAGAAATACATGTCTCCGGACCCTCTGTCTTCCCCGGCGCCAAAGGGACTCCAAAATGCTGAGCTACCCACTCGATCGTTGCAAGCAAACTCTGGCAAACCCCCGAATTCCCTGGACCAACACAGAAAAAATCGTCTAAATAGTGAATAACAGACTTGAAAACCCAAAACATCCCTAACCACCCACTCCAAAAAGGAACTAAACGCCTCAAACAATGAACAGGACAACGAGCATCCCATGGGCAGGCATCTATCAACAAAATAATTCCCTTCCCAAAAACAGCCGAGCAAGCGTACACTGTCCGGATGAACCGGCAACAACCGAAATGTGGATTCAATATCCGTCTTAGCCATCAGGGCCCCCCGTCCACACCGCCGCACCCAGTCCGCCGCTTCGTCAAACGACGTATACACCACCGAGCATAACTCAGGATCTATACCATCATTCACCGATCCCCCCCCCCCCGCGGGTAAGATAAGTGGTGAATAAGCCGAAACTTATTCGCCTCCTTCTTCGGCACCACCCCCAACGGTGAAACCACCAGATCCGGAAAAGGCGGGGACCGAAACGGCCCCGCCATACGCCCCATCGACACCTCCTTTACCAACTTCTCCCGAACCACCTCCGGATGCTGGCTTGCCGACTGTAAATTCTTAAAATGCCCCTGCCCCGGACCCGCTCCCGAAGGAATGCAAAAACCGAATTGAAAACCTCTCGCTAGCAACTCTGCCTGCTCCCTCCTTGGAAACCTATTTAGGTAAGGGAGCATCTCTCGAAGCTTCACTGGAGTCTCCCCCTTTTGAATTACCAGGCCCCCCTCTGACCCTGCTACGTCGGAAACACCTCGACGCCCTGTGATTGGTGCCACTACAGTGTGAGCAGTGGTGTTTAAACTTACACTGCTCCCCAAACTTGCACTGCTGGCCCTCATTGAAGAACCAGCAAAGCCCTGATTTTTGCGATCCCGACTGACCTCCAGCTACCCCGCCGGCCTGCTGGCCATACCGCCCCCCAGCCTGGCCGGAAGCCCCGGCCGCCCCTGGAAAGGATTGCCCATACCAAGTTGGTGCCATGACCCGCAACCAGAGCCCAATATCCTTCTGGTCCCATCTTATGGATGGCCGAATGGCTTTCCGCTGTCGAAACTGTTCGTCATACCGCAACCAGGCCAGCCCCCCATACACCCTATAAGCTTCCCCTATAGAATCCAAATAGCAGAAAAGGTGCGAACAGTTGTCCGGCGCCTTTTCCCATATTACACTGGTGAAAATTGCAAACGCTTGCAGCCAGGTTGTAAACGTCTGAGAAATCAACCGCCACCGGCGCTTCTCCTCATCCTCTTTTTTGTTGTCGTCTTTCTTAGGCTTGTCCAAATTAAATTTCTCTAACGGCAACAAAGAGAAGATTTCAACATAATCATCCCTCCAAATTTTCTCCCTAACTTCCTTCTTTAAATGCGAGCCCAGCGGCCCCTCAAAACACACGTAAACCTCCCCCCCGCCTTATCATCCAAATGAATCCGGTCCTTGTCTTTTTCCGTCTGCACAGAAACCGACACTGGCTCGGACCCCCGTCGTACCCCTGCCGTACTCGCCGCCGCCACCCCCACACTCGGGACCCCCGATCCCACCCACGCTGAAGCACAACTTCCAACACTCCCGCTCCCCTCCAGTCGCGCCAACAACTGCCTAACTTCCGACAAAACCTCCCCAACCCCCACTGACCCTGGCGGAGCCACCTGCCCCTGAGCCATCCCAGCCCCAGCCGGACCCACCACACTACTTGAAACATCATTAGCCAAAGGAGACAAACAAAACACAGAACTGTACTCACCAAGCTGCGCAGGAGCTGTGATCCCGCCAGCCGTCAATCCAGAATCCTGCCGTCCAGCCATCACTGGCGCCGTGTCCCTCTCCTGCCTGAAGTCCTCCACTGGTCCGATCGGCGATGGTAGCCTCGGATCGGTCGGTCCCGAACCCCATCCAGGTGGTCCACGCACCGCCGCTCCTGGATCCCGACCACCAGGCTGCCGCTGAGACCCAGAGCCGTCCTGCCCTGGCCTGCCGACCTTCTGCCAGGGATCCCGCCGTCCGTCCTGTGCTTCCTGTGCCGTCCAGCCAGGCCGCCCGACAGGAACATCGCCAGCGCGGCCCGCCGCATCCTCCAGGTCCTCCTGACGCCAGGTAGCAGTAGGCCCCTCCCCCCTAACGGGCCGAGGCCTACTAACTACCGCCGACCTCAGGCGCGGCCTTGAATTCCTCCCAGCGCGGAGGGGGCTCCCAAGGCTGGACACCTCCCCCACCGCCGGAGGGTCTCTAAAAGGGCTTCCCTGCTGCCGCTGAGGCCCCGCAGGCGCTGCACCGGACCGCCCCGGCTCCAACCGCGGGATCCGCCGTGAGAGAGACGCTCCGGAGGCCTGGACCTGCGGCATGGCCGCCCCCTAGTCACAGGAGAGACCTCCGCGGCCGGCCCCGGAGCCCCCCCGACCGCAGACCGCAACGAGCGGGCCGCGCCTGCGGCCTAGCTGGGGCAGACGAACCCAACACCACGCCACCGGCCAGCACCGCCCGCAGCTGCTCCAACCAGCCGGAGGGATGGCGCCGGGCCGCCCCCCGCAGCTCCTCCATGAGACCGTCCATGGTAGGTGGAAGGACAGTTTTTTTTTTTTTTTTTATATATATATAAAGGATTGTCCGTTTTGTGTGACAACCACTTCAGCTGCAGCCGTAGCAATGGCTTCTTTTCCCGCTGTCTTGCCCTAACGGTCCCTAGACCCCCACCCCTCTTCTCCTTCACCCTATCCCCCCTAGCCACGTCATGCCGGCCTCCACCTACCCCCTGGGGAGGGGGTGGAGGTTCCAGCCGGGCACTTACTTTTATGTGCAGAAAACAGTACTTTTCATTGCTTTTTTATGCATTTTTAGTGCAGTTTTGTCACAAAACTGGAAACTAATTTTTATTGCAGCAAAGTCAATGAGAATCCTACGAGAAGTTATGTGCATGTTGCTTTTTTTACCCTTGCAGATTTGGTGCAGAAATAAATCTGCAGCAGATTGTCAATTCTTTCAGTATTTTTGCAGCGTTTTTTCACCCCAGAATACATGAATAACGTATTGTAAAATGCATCAAAAGTGTGTTTTTTCTTTCATGAGATGCAGATTTGGTGCAGAAATTGCTGCAACCAAATACTCAGGGTGCGCACATTGCCTTTTATAGTGGCAATAGTCAGGGTATGAAAGATCTTCTGTGAGCTACCAAATTACTACAGAGAATATATTACGAGTGTAAGCCCCTAAATAAGTTTTCCCATTTTAGGCCCTGTGCGCACACTGCATTTTTTGCCGTGGGTTTTGCTGCAGAAAAGCTGCAGCAAATGGTCATAACCTTCCTGCAGTCCATCCCCAGCAAAATCTATGAGAAAATCAAAATGCTGCGTGCACACTGCATTTTTTTTCCCTATAGGTTTTGCTGCAGAATGGGTGGACCAAAAAGAAGTAGCATGTCACTTCTTTTCCGCAGGTACCTGCTATTTTGCCATTGAATATTGGTTAGAAACCGCAGGGACAAAACTGCAGGCAAAACCGCACCAAAATACGCACCAAACCACAGTAAAAACGCATGCGGATTTTGGGTGCGTTTTTGCCGCAGGTGCGGAATTCTGCGGATTTTACTTAAGGAAAATCATTCTCCCTGCGCACAGGGCCTTAGACATGTACGATCCATCTACAGGATATGTAATAAGTATCTAATAAAGATCCCTGTACTATTGCCAGGGAAAATGTTTTAACCCCTTCAACCCCAGGCAATATTTCATTTTTATTTTTAATTTTTATCTCCCCTTCTTCCAAGAGCCATAATATTTTAAATTTTTTCATCAGTATAGTTGCATGAAGGTTTGATTTTTGTGTGGGACAGCTTTTACTTTTGAATAACACATATTCATTCTGTCACAGTGTACTGGAATACGGAAAAAGAATTCCAAGTGCGCTGAAATTGGAAGAAAAAGTGCAATTCCTCAATTTATATTTTTTTATTTACTATGGTAAAACTGACCTGTCAATATGATTCTCCAGGTCAATATAGGTTTGTAGATACCAAACACGTATAGTTTTATTTTTATTTAAATGGTGAAAAAAAAATTCAGAAATTTATATAAATAAAAAAAAAAATATTTGCTTTTGGCAACAACTTCCAAGACCCATAACGTTCTCATTTTTGGGATCTGGCGCGTAGATAAGAAGTTTTGATCGCCTTTTATTGCAATGTAGCAGCATTAGGCCGGAGTCACACTTGCGAGAGACTTGCGCGAGTCTTGCATCGCATCACCCGGCACGGCCGCCCACTCTCTAGACAGGAGCGTCTCAGCTGCATAGAAATACATGCAAAAAAACCCGCTCCTGTCAGGAGAGCGTGCGGCCATGCCGGGTGATGCGATGCAAGACTCGCGCGTGTCTCTTGCAAGTGTGACTCCGGTCTTATTATTTTCTTACCGATCATATCAATTTATTATATTTTGATAGATCAGACATTTGTAAACATAGCGATACCAAATATGTATTTTTTTTTACTTTTTTTATTTTTAACGGGGTAAAAGGGGGGTGATTTGAAATGTGTTTTTTTTTATTTTTTTTAATATGTTTTAAAACTTTTTTCACACTTTTGTTTTTACTAGTCCCCTTAGGTAACTTGAAGCTGTGATAATTTAATTGCCGGTGCTATATGGAGCTGGGCATCAGCCACAGTACCACTTTGTACATCACGATCTCCTATGAATTCTGGCTCGCAGCCAGCGTTCACAGGAGGATTGTGATTACAGGCCCGGTGGTCATCAGCTGACCCCTGGCTGTCATGAAAATGCATTGGCACCTAACGATCACATGACGGTGACACCGATAGGTCGGATGATTGTTGTGTTTCCTGTCTGTGCGTGTCAAATGCCGCTGTCAACTGGTTAACAGCCACGGGTGGATCTCTGATCCACCCGTGGCTGTTAGAGGCACCTGATGGCTGATTAAATCAGCTGTTGTGTGTGGGGAAAGATGCGGGCTCAGCATGTCAGCCTGCATCAAAGGCAGAGACACGGTTGATAACATACATGCATGTCATCAATTGTGGAGGGGTTTAGACTCATATCCCCCCTGGTGAGGTGGCTACTAGCAACCACATAAAAGCAGGGAATGGATAGAGATGTGGCTTCGTATATGCACATCTATCTCCATTCACTTCCATGGAATTAGCCAAGCAAAAGTGTTCTGTGTTTTCAGTGACTCTCAGAAAGGTGAATGAAGAGAGACGAGCAGTCACATCTGCATGCATACTCCACTTGAATGTACCAGTTAGCAGCAGGACAAGATGGGGGTCTCCAGTGCTGGAGACGGGGGGGGGGGGGGGTCTCCAGTTCTAGAGACAGGGTGTAAGCTTCGGAGCTGGGCCCTGATTTTATCATCTATTTTGGTCTACAATGTCTAAGATTGGAAAACTCCAATAAGTTTATTTGCTTGGTGTTATTTGGATCTTGGCATCAATTCACAATGGGAACATATAAGAAAGGCATTTTGGTTCTGGCCCAATACTAGTCACTCTCATAGTGCATTGTCTTCAGTAGCCCCCTCTAGTGGCCGCACCACTGACCCAGAATTTTGTCTTTCCACTTTACGGCTATATGAAGGCAATCAAAATGTTTGGTTCCACATTAGAAATATGTGTTCTCCTAGAGCTCAGTGGTCAGTGACTTTCCAATGTAGCCACTTACTATGCTGCAAATGTCTAAATAAATTAGCTTTTAAATTTTGTAAATTACAGAATATGTAGGGCAGAATTATAGGGGTTTATAAAGTGCAATGCTGACATATCAGCACATAATAACCACTGTCATTGTGAGTTCATGCAAAAGCAAATGTATATGCATCCTTCAAACTGCTTTAAATTGAATATATTAATATATTATATCAATTACAGTTCTGATTAGTCTATGGGAGCCATATATGTGCTGGTATCAGGGGTGGACCTTTCATTCGTGCAACCTGTGCACAGAGGCCCGGGAGATAAGAGAACCCATTTTCACCTCCAAAACAGGTGGGATTGTGCATTTTGATGAGTTGTTGGACCCCGGATGGCTCATATATTGATTTTGCACAGGGACCCTTTTCTGTCTGTATCCGCCAGTGTTTAGAATATCTATCTATCTATCTATCTATCTATCTATCTATCTATCTATCTATCTATCTATCTATCTTTCTTTCTGGGGCCCCATTGGGGCTTTTGCATTGTGGCCCACGAGCTTTGAGATATGCCATTGCCTGGAACCCCACTTAAAGGGAATTTGTCAGCAGGTTTTTGCTATGTAAGCAGAAGACAGCTTGCTGCAAGGGTTAACACAGAGAATTCAGGACTGCCTGTCAAGGTCCAGTCTGTTGTTTATTTGCTATGTTTATTTAAGCAGAAGGACTTCTCATTGCTCGGACTACAGTATCATGCGCATGGCAGTCCAGCACGTCTCTTCCTCCGATCGACACCTCACTGCCAATATACAATCTCTATAAAGAGCCTGGTGTGGGCGGGATTACTCTCTCAGCTCTGCTACATGACTAAATCTAAACATTCTGATTATGTCAGAACGGCTGCAGCCAGTAATCTAGGTGATACAATGTTGGCTTCAGGATCTCTTTGCCTTCACTATGCTGCTCTCAGATGAGGTAGCAAAATCCTGCTGACAGATTCCCTTGAAAAAGATGTATCTGACATGCCAAAGGTTTTCAACACTAAGCATTTTTTTGCTATGGTTGGCAATACAGTATTGATAGGACAAGTGACACCTTTCAATTGGAGGTAAAACATTTTTAAAACTTTGTCAATATGTAACCTGCAGATGAAATGCTTAAAGGGGTTGGCCACTACTTTGTACTGTTTGCCTATCCTTAGGATAGGCCATCAATATTTTATTTTAGTAAGCCATTACCAACATTGTTGGCAGCTGGATGTTTTCGTATGCTCTGCAATTTCTAGAATGACCGGGAGCAGTTACTGCAGATCCACTCCTTATTCACATATATGGCTATAGAGTCTATAGTTTTAATGGAGCTGAAGCATCTGGGAACTTCCTGCTTTCGCCATCACTGGTAACGGCTGATTGACAGGGGTTGGGGATGTCGCACTTCCACCATTAAAATATTGATGACCTAGCCTGAGGATTCGTCATCAATAAAAAAAGTAGGGGACAACCCCTCTAATAGCTGATCTATCATTACATTTATTATAATAAATTACTTATATTAAAAAAAAAAATCTGATAATGACTTGTATTTTGTGCATTTTTCAATATTTAATTTGTATCTTTTCTGGGCTAATTTTACTTTGTTTCATCTTGTTGTTGTTGTTTTTTTCTCAGGATTATGTGTATGATTTTGGTTATCTAAATGTTTTAGCCTATTTAATAATTTTACAAGTTTTCAAAATGTTGCACAATTTTTGTGCCATTAAATTCCTGCACCCTAGTGTAGAACAAAATCAAATTTTAAATGTATTTATTTATTTTCATTTTTGCTCTTGCTGCGTTTTATAAGCTTACTAGCTGTAGTACCCGGCGTTGCCCGGGATAGTAACTAAGTGTCTCTCTGTCTCTCTCCCAGTCTCCCTCTCTGCAGTCTCTATCTGTCTCTCTGTCAATCTCTTACTGTCTGCCTGTTTCTCTCTGTCTCTCTCTGTATTTATTTGTCTGTCTGTCTCTCTGTCTCTTTCCATCTCTGTCTCTATTTCTCTCTGTTTCTCTCTGTCTGTCTCTTTGTTTTTCTCAGTTTTTCTGTCTGTCTCTGTCTGTCTCTATATGTCTCTCTGTCTGTGTCTCTCCACTGATATCATATTACCTCACACATAAACTTCTTATACTAAGAATGTCCTTCGTTGCCTATAGCAACCAATCACAGCTCCTATTAATGACCTGTAGCTCCCAGCTCCATTGACACTAATGTAAGCAGATTTTTTGGTTGAATAACTATAAAGTGCGGGGTTACATGTTCCCCTCAAAACATAGTCTATGACATTCCCTGAGTGAAATGAGGAGGCTGTGCAAAATTTTGTGATTGTAAATATGATGGTGCTGACTCCTTTGGGGGACACACACACGCACATGCATATACACACACACACACACACACACACACACACACATACATACACACACATACACACACATACTGTACATACACATACACACACATACTGTACATACATATACACAAACATACATACACACACTACATACACACAGACACACACACACACACACATACATACACACATACACACACATACTGTACATACACACACACACACACATACACACATACATACACACATACACACACATACATAAACAAACACACACACACACACACACACACACACACACATACATACACACATACTGTACAGACACATACACACACTACATACACACAGACACACACACATACATACATACACACATACACACACACATACTGTACATACACATACATACACACACATACATACACACACACACATACACACATACATACCCACTCAAACATACACACACACACACACACACACATACACATACTGTACAGACACATACACACACTACATACACACAGACACACACATACACACACACATACATACATACACACATACACACACACATACTGTACATACACATACATACACACACATACATACACACACACACATACACACATACATAACCACTCAAACATACACACACACACACACACACACACACATACACATACTGTACAGACACATACACACACTACATACACACAGACACACACACACACACACATACATACACACATACACACACACACATACTGTACATACACATACATACACACACATACATACACACACACACACAAATACTCTGAGCTTTATATATTAGATTGAAAGCGATATGCAACTTTTTACTGCAGAAAGATCCAACTTATCAAACATTTTGCATCCATTTTGGTGAATTTGGCACAAAATGTATCCATGCCAAAAAAAGACAAGATAAAAAAATAAATCATTTTAAAAAATGCAAATGATGAATTAGGGCTCAAGATACTCCGAGTCGGGATGTCACAGCTGGTAGGGAGGAAGGATCATTAAAAAGGATAATAGGTTTATAAATTGAAGTGGATCCATGTTTCAGATTGTGTTTATTTATTGTGTTCTCCGGCCTCCCGTTGGACCGTCTCCACATTTGTCTTATAGTTTCATATTAATGCTCTTCTATTTAGGACTGCCAAACCAAGTGAGTTGGCAAATTGGAGCATTGTTTGAGTTGAATAGAGTCCAGCAATTTCATTTTACTGAAGTTATTGACTAAGGGCACGATTTCTAATTCTGTCATAGCAGAAGCCGGGACATCTCATTGACATGTTCTGTATTTTCCTCTCATTGTTACATTTATATTTGACCTTTTTCTTGATTCTGATTGTTTGCCGTAGTTCGAGCATTTCATAAGCTTAAAGGGGAAAAAAGAAAATAAAGCTTTTATATTGTGTAATTTAAAGTGATCTATTTTTCTAATATCTTTTTGCAAAGTTTATTTTTCCGCACTGATTGCAAGATCTCTGTTTGCTGTGATTGAATTGGAACATCCTTTGTTTACTACTAATTATCATGTAATTACAGTCATATGAAAAAGTTTGGGCACCCCTATTAATGTTAACCTTTTTTCTTTATAACAATTTGGGTTTTTGCAACAGCTATTTCAGTTTCATATATCTAATAACTGATGGACTGAGTAATATTTCTGGATTGAAATGAGGTTTATTGTACTAACAGAAAATGTGCAATCCGCATTTAAACAAAATTTGACCGGTGCAAAAGTATGGGCACCTCAACATAAAAGTGACATTAATATTTTGTAGATCCTCTTTTTTCAAAAATAACAGCCTCTAGTCGCTTCCTGTAGCTTTTAATGAGTTCCTGGATCCTGGATGAAGGTATATTTGACCATTCCTGTTTACAAAACAATTCCAGTTCAGTTAAGTTTGATGGTCGCCGAGCATGGACAGCTGCTTCACATCATCCCACAGATTTTCAATGATATTCAGGTCTGGGGACTGGGATGGCCATTCCAGAACATTGTAATTGTTCCTCTGCATGAATGCCTGAGTAGATTTGGAGCGGTGTTTTGGATCATTGTCTTGCTGAAATATCCATCCCCTGCGTAACTTCAACTTCATCACTGATTCTTGCACATTATTGTCAAGAATCTGCTGATACTGAGTTGAATCCATGCGACCCTCAACTTTAACAAGATTCCCAGTGCCGGCATTGGCCACACAGCCCCAAAGCATGATGGAACCTCCACCAAATCTTACTGTGGGTAGCAAGTGCTTTTCTTGGAATGCCATGTTTTTTTGCCTCCATGCATAACGCCTTTTTGTATGACCAAACAACTCAATCTTTGATTCATCAGTCCACAGGACCTTCTTCCAAAATGTAACTTGCTTGTCCAAATGTGCTTTTGCATACCTCAGGCGACTCTGTTTCTGGCGTGCTTGCAGAAACGGCTTCTTGCGCATCACTCTCCCATACAGCTTCTCCTTGTGCAACGTGCGCTGTATTGTTGACCGATGCACATTGACACCATCTGCAGCAAGATGAAGCTGCAGGTCTTTGGAGGTGGTCTGTGGATTGTCCTTGACTCTTCTCACCATTCTTCTTCTCTGCCTTTCTGATATTTTTCTTGACCTGCCACTTCTGGGCTTAACAAGAACTGTACCTGTGTTCTTCCATTTCCTTACTATGTTCCTCAGAGTGGAAACTGACAGTTTAAATCTCTGAGACAACTTGCAAGTGGCCACCTTAAATACCTTTTCTCATGATTGGATACACCTGCCTATGAAGTTCAAAGCTCAATGAGGTTACAAAACCAATTTAGTGCTTTAGTAAGTCAGTAAAAAGTAGTTAGGAGTGTTCAAATTAAGAAATTGATAAGGGTGCCCATACTTTTGCACCGGTCAAATTTTGTTTAAATGTGGATTGCACATTTTCTGTTAGTACAATAAACCTCATTTCAATCCAGAAATATTACTCAGTCCATCAGTTATTAGATATATGAAGCTGAAATAGCTGTTGCAAAAACCCAAATTGTTATAAAGAAAAAAGGTTAACATTAATAGGGGTGCCCAAACCTTTTCATATGACTGTATTACGGCTATTTCTACCTGTAATGAACTCACTTGAACAGGGCAAATTCTTACACTTTGAGGGTAAATTAGGAATTTTATCATTCATAAATAAGATGTTTTTGCTGGAACCAAAATAACACTTTGATATTTTAATGTTTATGCAAAAGGCAAAGTTAGTGAGTACCTCCTAGAAAAGTGAAATTAAAAGACTTATTCTCAAAATAATATGGAATTACTTAATTTTTGGGGACGAGGTCAAACTACTGGGCTTCCTCTGGAAGTCCCATAGATATTGAATGAAGCAGAGATGTATAGTATGTGCACCTAAAGTTAGGGCTGCAGAGACTGGTTGAGAAGTTCCAGTGCCCATTCTCAAGATCACTGAGGGTCCTAGTGGTCGGACCACCAGCGATCAGTAAACTTTAAAGATAACTTCAGATTTTAGGAATGATCCTTTAATGTAAAGATACAATTTGTGTTGTGACTATGACTGGAATACAATGACTCAGTGATGCAGGGGCATACTGGCGTAACCTGAACTCAATGAACCCTAGTGCAAACTTTGGACCTCAGCCCCCCATCTGTATGTTGGTCCCATGTATGGGATTGTATATCCTTAAAGACATCCTTGTTGCTCCCCACCATTATATAATAATGTCCCCCATGCTGTGGCCTTTCTAGTAATAATATCCACCTTCTGGGCCTCTTCCAGTAATAATGTCCCTCATCCTGGGCCCTTTGCAGTAATAATATCCATCTCCTGGGCCCCTTCAAGTAATATGTTCCTCATTCTGGGCACCTTGCAGTAATAATATTCAACATCCTGGGCCTCTTCCAGTAAGAATGTTCCCCATCCTGTATCCCTTCCATTAATAATGTTTCCAATCATTGCACCCTTCCAACCATAATTACCCCCGTCCTAAGCCCCTTCCTGTAATAATGGTCCTATCCTACCCCCTTTCTGGTACAAGGCCCCTTCCTATAATAATGTCTCCCATTCTGGGCCCCCTCTTGGAATAATGTCCCCCATCCGTGGCCTGTTCCAGTAATAATGTCCCCCATTCTGGTGTAATGTCACCATCAAGTAAAATATTTCCTCCATCCTGGACCCCTTCTAGTAATAACATTCCCCATCCTGACCGCAACCAGTAATAATATCCCCCATGCTTGTAAACTGCCCCTCTCCCAGGGCCCCTTCCTGGTATAATGTCCCCTAGATTTGTACAATGTCCCTATCTAGTCCAATTCTAGTAATAATGTTCCCCTTGCTGGGCCCCTTCCTGATTTAATGTCCCCCACCCTGGGACCATCCTGTAATAATATTCCCCATTCAGCCACTGTGTTCCAACATAGATTTTAAAAAAAACCAAAAAATTCTTCTCACCTTCCCCCTCTCACATGATGTGCAGCGTCCTCTTCTGTAGCTGGTGCAGAGACCGGCAGCTGATTTTGGCATGACTGCTATTGGCACACATAATGTCATTGCGATGCACTGCCTGTGATTGGAAAATCATTGTCAACTGCCACCTCCGATTGGCTTGCGGCATGTATTGTGGTGCAGGGATGCAACGGGTCTCTGCACCGCAAAACATTTCAGTTGAATGTGTGTCCTTGGATGCATATCCAGCTGAAACAGGCACTGCCTGGCATTGGCTGGACCCCGCCGTCATGGGTCCAGACAGGTTTCCACTCTCTGCAACTATGATCGTTATTTCCACCCTCCTGCTGGGGTGAAAATACCATTGATGTAACCTATTTACTTGCAAAGGGTGCCTAAAGGAAAAGGAGCTCACTTCAACCTCCTTAGCAGCTAACGTCACACACATAAAGGAGTGCATTATGATGAACTATTGGACTTAAAGGAGTGTACATATTGTTCTTGCACAGAAACACTCTTCTGTCTGTATCCACCCCTGAAAAGATGCCTCTATAGGTGCTAACATGTACTGTATGCAGACTGCTGGACGGGAATTAATCACACCAGAAGTGATGACATCCTGTTCCTATCATCCGACAATTGCATACAATTACTGTCCTCAGTGGTCCGGTGCCTGAAGAATAGGATGTAACTTTGGAAATTCCCTTTAAGACATTTTATATATATATATATATATATATATATATATATAAAAATATATATATATATATATATATATGTATATTTATATATATATATATAAATATATTTATTTTTATTTTTATTCAAGATTAACCAAACGTTCATTACATCACAGCTTGATATAACCACGGCGTTCATGAAGCAGAACTTTCTAGGGGGAGTCACACAGCGGCCATGCTTGTCGTCTCACTGCAGGTATTTCTGGACATGGAAGGCGACTGTAAACCGTCTCCTGGAATTTGGTGTGAAATCATGGCCTGAATTGAGCGCTGCTGACTGTCAAAGGTCATGTCGTATGTTTGGTCTTCCCAAGTTAGCTGCTAGTGAAATACAATCTGCTGAGCTCCTTCCTGAAGTCATTCTTTGTATCTGTTTAGAAATTCTTTCTTGGCTGCGTATCCATTACTTATATCTGCCTATTTATGACACATGCGTATGGCGTATGTACCAATCTCCAAATAGACGGGTTTAGCTGGTAACTTCACTACTGCGAACAGGAAAAAACTCCAAAAATAGAAGAAAAAAGTTTTATCTTGAGTTCTTTAGACCTGCCAGGTCTGGATGTTGGGTTGCACTCACGCATCCGTGTGACACGTCCGTGTGCTCTCCGTTTTTTTTCTCAAGCAGAACATGGACCCACCAAGTTTCACTGAGCCATGCACAAATCAGTTTTAAAAACTCGTCCGTGTCTCCCGTCCATGAGAGTCATAGCAGGTCCTATTCTCACCTGTATTGCTGATCAGACTTGGCCAATAAAGGCTATAGAGATCCGTAAAACACGGATGATAACAACCTTTTACTCCCGTGTTCTCTCCTTTTATCACTGATGCATTGTTAAAGGGGTTTTTTGATTACTTGGACAACACCTTCTTATTCTCCATGTTCAACCCCATAAAAATAAAGCCAAATACCAACCACAGGTGCGGTTCCAGTGATATCGGAACAAATGTTCCCAGGGCCCAAGTGACATTGTTATGACAAGCGAGCCCCATGACCAATCAACAATGGCTTCCTTCTCCTCGCCTTTGGGCTACCACTTCCTGTTAATTGCTTAACCATATAATGGAGGGGAGAAGAAAGCCAGCGCTGATTGGTTGTGGGGCTCATGTGTCATAACAATGTCACATAGTATCATGCTAGGTCCAGGAAAGTACCAATCAAATGTCGAAAGTGAAGGGAAACCCTATGTCTAGGGAATGAGGAGATGGTGACCCCTGACATTACCACTGGGCTCTATCTTCCCTCACCACCCTAGATAGGTTGCACACCTATGCGCCAATCCGGATACCTACCCCTGGCTGACCCTGAAATAGACAAAAGGTAGGGTAGCGGATGGGATGATCGCTTCGTCAACCTCACTAAGCTATATAGAAGACACAGGGATAACAAACAAGGGGAGAGTAAACAAATAACTTATTTACAGATGACTCAGGGAGAGGAACTGCAAACAACAACAGTTTATCCAGATGAATTCAAACTGACTGCTTGCACTGAAGACTTGTTAAGGGTATTGGACCTATGACCTGCATAGAGTAAGGGGAAATGAGGGTATATAAAGACGCCAAGGGAAGTTCAGATGAAAAACAGCTGAAAGGGTGAGGAACTCCGCAGGGTCCTAATGGGAAAGAGATGAAAACCATGCAGAGGAGATTATTATTATTATTAGTAGTATTATTTATTATTATAGCGCCATTTATTGCATGGTGCTTTACAAGTGAAAAGGGTATACATAAAAACAAGTACAACAATCATTAACAATACAAAAACAAACTGGTACAGGAGGAGAGAGGACCCTGCCCGCGAGGGCTCACAGTCTAGAGGGAATGGGTTAGGATACAGTAGGTGAGGACAGAGATGGTTGCGCAGTGCTGTACTGGACTGGGGTTATTGTAGGTTGTAAGTTTGTTGTAAGAGGTGGGTCTTCAGGTTCCTCTTGAAGATTTCCTCGGTAGAAGAGAGTCTGATATGCTGAGGTAGAGCGTTCCAGAATATGTGGGAGGCACGGGAGAAATTTTGTATGTGATTGTGGTATGAAGAGATAAGTGAAGATAAGAGAAGGAGATCTTGTGAGGATCTGAGGTTGCGTGCAGGTAGGTATCAGGAGACTAGGTCACAGATGTAGGGAGGAGACAGGTTGTGGATGGCTTTATATGTCATGGTTAATGTTTTGAACTGGAGTCTTTGGGCAATGGGAAGTCAGTGAAGAGATTGGCAGAGTGGACAGGCAGAAATAGTAGAAGGTCGAAGAGCAGTTTGTGCAGCCAAACCCTGTGACCTTCTATAGCCGAACACCACAGGACTCTCACAGGACCTGACACGTGGGCCCCGGGAACGCGAGTTCTGATATCCCTGGAACTGCACCAGCACCAGACTTAAGTATAGGCTTTGTTATTCGCAATTGGGGACTGAGAAAGGGGTTTTCTAGGTAGTGAACAACCTCTTTAAAAGTTAACGGATAAATAAAAGTTCAGCCTACCCATTGTATGACTGTTGTGACAAGGGCCCACAAGTAACATTCACTTTCAGGGACTATGGTTCTGCTACATGGCAATAAGAAGTTCATAAATGACCCTCTATTACACAGGGGCCCATCCCCCACAAGGGCCCACCAGAGGCTTCACCTGTTCCCCTGTGGACCTGTCCTGTGGAGACTGAGTCTATTTGCTTCACTTTTTAAAAGTAAATGGGGAAAAAAAAGATGCAACACGGAGGTAAAATGGAAACATTACAGTTGACACCTAAGAGAAAACAGAACGTTTTATACAGTTGTAAAAATAGGACTAATGGTCAGAACAAGGCCCCTAACAATGAAGCCAGTACAATAGATTGTCAAATGTTTTCAATGACGAGTGACAGCAATGCAATAATGAAGTAGAAGAGATGAGAACGTATAAGAACATATTTATTAAAACTGTCTAATTCTGTCCATACTTAAGGGTGCTTTACACACTGCG
Source organism: Anomaloglossus baeobatrachus (assembly GCF_048569485.1). Lineage (NCBI taxonomy): Eukaryota > Metazoa > Chordata > Amphibia > Anura > Aromobatidae > Anomaloglossus > Anomaloglossus baeobatrachus. The sequence goes on from NC_134359.1 coordinate 51,860,368, forward strand.
ACATCACTAGCGATTGCTAGTGATGTCGAGCGCGATAGCACCCGCCCCCGTCGTTAGTGCGACATTTGGTGATCGCTGCCGTAGCGAACATTATCGCTACGGCAGCGTCACACGCACTTACCTGTTCAGCGACGTTGCTGTGACCGCCGAACAATCCCTCCCTCAAGGGGGAGGTGTGTTTGGCGTCATAGCAGCGTCACTGTGGCATCACTAAGCTGCAGAGGAGGGGCGGAGATGAGTGGCAGGAACATGCCTCCCACCTCCTTCCTTCCGAATTGCCGGTGGACGCAGGTAAGGAGATGTTCGTCGTTCCTCCAGTGTCACATATAGCGATGTGTGCTGTCGCAGGAACAAGGAGCAACCAGCGGCATGCACCACGATATTATGAAAAGGAGCGACGTGTCAACGATCAACGATTTTTGACTTTTTTGCAATCGTTGCTCCTTGGTGTCACACGCTGCGATGTCGCTAACGGCGCCGGACGTGTGTCACTAACGACGTGACCCCGACGATATATCGTTAACGATGTTGCAGCGTGTAAAGCACCCTTTAGGCTTGACAGTCTTAAAATGCGCTATATTTATTAAAGTTGTTCATGTTGTTTGATAAATATGTCTAGTCCAATTTTATACCACATATTGGTTGGCTTATTTTGTGCCAAAAATGCGTGCCAAGTTATGTGCATTGTGTGGCACGTTAAAGTGAATCTGTCACCAGGTTCTTGCTCCCCCATCTGAGAGCAGCATAATGTAGAGACAGAGACCCTGATTCCAGCGATGTGTCACTTATTGAGCTGTTTGCTGTCATTTTGATAAAATAAATATTTTCTCTACTGTAGATCTAGCAGTTATACAAAGCTCATGAATATGCTGGACTACCTGCAGCATGCCAAGTAGTCCTGTAATGATAAACTGCTGCTGATTAAACAGTGATTTTATCAAAACTGCACTAAGTAGCCCAGTAAGTGATCAGGGTCTCTGCCCCTACATTATGCTGGTCTGAGATTAGGTGGCAAAACTTGGTGACAGATTCCCTTTAAGCCACACATCAAAAATATGATGCATGTCAAGAAAATAATGGATAAACATACATCAATCTATAAATGTGCAGCCTCAAGATAAGGCTGGATTCACGTGATGGTATGGCATCCGATGCGAGTGCATTGGAGGTAATATGCTAATGACCGTCGGATCCCGCTGTGCTGCCAGTGTGAGCCGAGTGTCATGCAACTGTAATTCGATCCTGCGATCGGATCACAGCTGCGGAGAAGAGGGAGGGATTAATCCCCCCACATCCTCCATTGTTAGCTGATGCGATTATCGCGCAGTCGGATATCATCTGAGTGAAATCCGATCTTTCACTCGCATCCATAGACTTGTATGGGTGCGGGTGACATGGCTCTCGTAGACATGCTGCGACTTTTCTCTCATCCAAAATCTGGATGAGAAAAAAGCTGACCATCTGTTCTCCCTCATTGAATAACATTGGTCCGAGTGCAATGCGAGATTTTCTCGTATTGCACTAGTCTGATTCATACGCTTCCTAAGGGGTACTTTGCACGCTGTGACATTGCAAGCCTATGCTGCGATGCCGAGTGCGCTAGTCCCCGCCCCCGTTGCAGATGCGATATCATGGTGATAGCTGGCGTAGCAAACATTATCGCTACGGCAGCTTTACATGCACTCACCTGTCCTGCGACGTCGGTCTGGCCGGCGATTGGCATCTTTATTAAGGGGGTGGGTCGTGCGGCGTCATAGCGACGTCACACGACAGGCGGCCAATAGGGGCGGAGATGAGCAGGATGTAAACATTCCGCCCACCTCCTTCCTTCCGCATTGCCGGCCGGGACGCAGGTAGGAGATGTTCCTCGCTCCTGCGACTTCACACACAGCGATGTGTGCTGCCGCAGGAACGAGAAACAACATCGGACCGTCGCAGCAAGGTAATTATGGTTTTCACCGACACTACACCGATGATACAATTACGACGCTTTTGTGCTCGTTAATCGTATCATCTAGGCTTTACACACTACGATGTCGAGTGCGACACCGGAAGTGCGTCACTTTCGACATGACCCCACCAACATCGCACTTGCGATGTCGTAGTGTGCAAAGTGCCCCTAAGACTGGGAACAGCAGCTGCTGAGACCTACAAACTGGGCCCTCTACACTACAGGGTCGCACGAAACCCATGACCAGACATCCTCATTTGGAACCAGTTGCTAATAGAGTTGAGCAAAAAAATGTATGCCCGACCTGTACAGCATTTAGTCTAAAGGCCCTGTCACACACAGAGATAAATCTTTGGGAGATCTGTGGTTGCAGTGAAATCATGGACATATTGTTCCATTTGTACACAGCCACAAACCTGGCACTGATTGTCCACAATTTCACTGCAACCACAGATCAGCCGCAGATTTATCTCTGTGTGTGACAGGGCCTTAATTCTGTGAGGCAGCCAGACCATGACATGGCATCTTCACTTCTGTGCCAGGCATTGTTGGCCTGACAGCCTGAGCACTTCTTGCTATCGAGTAAGGCCTAGTGACTAGAAGTGAAAACTGCCATGGTCCTGCTCTCATGATGGATCGGACTCGTCATGGGACCAAAGCAGTGCTAATCTTTTTGCTCAACTCTACTTGTTACTCTTAAGAAATAAGGCTTTATCTACGTACGTTGACCTCTTCCAACATAGAAGAGGAATAGCAAAAATGATGGCAGTGATGGATTTATCACACGATGGACACCAATGGTACCGACTACCCCCATCGACAACAATGTTACCCTTCAGATTCGCATTATACGCATATTTGTTCCAGTTGTTTTCTTAAGTATTTCAGCAGCATTACAAAAACAATAATACTGAAAAAGTTCAGAACAAAGCAGAACAAATGTGGTTAAACAGCTCATATCTAGACCTGAGCAAAAAGGTTTGTACTACCCTGGTCCGATATTCACCGCGATGCTCCATGGCAGGCGGGCCAGGTCAGTGCAAAGTCTTTGTCCGGCACTTGAATGCCGTCACACCCTAGTCACTAGCAGAGCCAGGGTAGTGTGACCTTTTCGCTCCATCTACTTACAACAATACTTCTAAATATAATATGCTCTACATACAATGTTATATTGTACACACCATTTGATGGAGTGTTATCGAATATTGAGGGTTTTTTTCTGGTATGTTTTTGTGGCACCCTGGACAAGCCAGGGGCCACAGAGAACAACACCTACACACCCCACACTCCCGGTCAGGCACACCAAAGTCAGACAAAAACCCTTGTTGCCTTCCTCCAGGGGCTGATGTCCACACCAGGGGGTGGGCCAGGCGGTTGGCCCCGCCCACCGAGGAGTTCACAGTCCTAGAGGCGGGAAAAGTAGACAGACAGATCAGTTTGAGAGTGGAAGTGAGAGGAAGGAAAGTGGTAGTAGAGCAGACTGAAGTTGGTCCGGGTGTGTGGCCCGGACGGATCAGCAAGGTTGGCAGACGGTGGTGACCGTCTGCAGGAGTGGCCTATTGGAGCTAACCGTAAGGACCGTGGACGGGCGGTGGCCCGGCGGTACCAGACCGGTACGCAAAGAGAAGCCAGCACCATCCGGCAGGGGCTTACGGACCCCGGCAAGGCTAGGAGTCGCCGTGAATTTACCAAATCCGTTAGCGAAGGGAACCTCCTGGGTTTCCCAGCAGCCAAGTCCCGACAGAAGGCAACCGTCCAACCGAGAGAGGGAAACACAGTCACCGCCAAGGCTAAAGTTCCCAGGGCCAGAGCCTGCGGGCAAAAGGGGCTTCTCTGGCCCATATACACGCTGGGAAGCGGGTTACCGGTGGGAACCCATTGTAACCATTACACTACATAGGTGCAGGGAAAGGCAGTCACCATCAACCTGCCGGGAGAAACAACACCGCAGCCATCTGTGGGACCCGTCCATCCAGCCGTGTGTTTTACCGAGAACTGTGTCCTCATCATTGGCTGAGTGAGTACCACCGTGCCGTGCGGCACAGCGCTGCCCCCGCGACCCTGCACCTCACCAGGCCCCGTTACTCGCCTGCCATCCATCCCTACTCCATCACCGGGCCCCGGGACAACCAACCCCCTACCCATGGAGGGGAGAACTAACATCCAGGCTGCTCCCTGTCATCGCTCCCGGGATCCCCATCCAGAGCAGCGGTGGTGTCACCAATATCACCACAACCGTGGGTGGCGTCACGGACAATATCCAATCCCCACAATCAATCCCCACCCTTTTTACTCACGGGCGAGGAACGCCGCTCGAGTCCCCGGGATCTGGCCCACCGCTCGAGCCACCACCGAGCAGCGGCAGCAGCAGCAGCAGCAGGACCAGAGCAGTGGGAGAGCGCAGCGTCCCCTCCTCCGCCCGCGACAACTTGGCATCACGAACAGGATCTTACCGCTCTGCCGTCTGGTAGAGGTGCGCCTTGTGACCGCCGGAGGCATCCGGCCGAAAAAATTGGAGAAGCCGCCATCTTGGGCGCGAAAAATTCCCGCTCGAGCGTCTCCTCGAGTAGTAGAGGCGCGAAGGCCGAAGCCCCGCCCCTGTAGAGGAGGAGCCGGAAAGAGACTAAGGGGGACTGATGGCGTCTGGCCGCATGTAGCCCGCGGCTATAAAAGCAGGGACGCCAGGACCCTGCGGCCATCTTGTTGCTGGTTCCTGGAAGAGGCCGCCAGAAAGATGTTCATGCCGTCCCGTAGCACCGTAGCCCCCGTGCCTGGAACCGTGGCGTGGGTGGAGATCCGGACCGCGCAGCTCCAACAACGGCTGCAGGTCAAGATGCAGCTTCTCTTGGAGGAGTGGGAGGCCGACATGGCGGAGGTTATAGCGACCGTACAGAGACGCGAAGAGGAGGGAGTTTCGGACAGGGAGGGTGAGTGACCCACGCCCCGGTACCCCTAGTGGGTCGGTCATCGCGGCTGCGGGACCCGGTCCAAACCCGCTCACCCTGCTACCTCCCTTGCTACCCGTATTGGCTGCCGTGACCCTGCCACTAGGCCCACTACCCCCGCAACCGGTAGCGGTACCCTGCATGTCTGCCCAGGCGGATCGACCTGTAACCGGAGCCCGTGACTGACCGGAAGTGCTACCCTGGAAGGTGCAGAAGCCCGAGCCGGAGGCATCCCCCGAAAAACTTCCTGAGCCGGAGCCGACAGGCCGCTCCGTGCAGGAGGCCCGGTGGAGGAGGACCCCTGTGCCCATCCCCCACACCTCGGCTGAGGTTGCGCCGGGTTGCTGCTGCAAGGCGGCGCCCCGGGCCAAGTCACCGTGGGACCTTCCACCCAGATCACCAGTGGTGGGCAGTATCCAGAAGGTCTCGTGGGGCCCGACCCGTGCGCCGGAGCTCGCAGCAGCTCCGTATTGGGACAGGGAACCGACACCGCTGGGCCCGGAGATTGCCGAGAGAGAGAGGAAGAAGGCAGAGTTGGTGGCCAGTACGATCCGGGAGAAAAAGAGCCTCCGTCAAGCGACCTTCCGTGTCCGGGGCCCCCTGTATGAAGGGCAGGTGAGGCGGTTTAATGTCCACCGGGGCTATGGTTTAATCTATGAACCAGGCCTGGAGGCCGAGGTCTTTATAGCTCGGCGGGATGTTAATGCCCACCTGCCGGAGGAGCATCCCGGCCACAATCTGATGCCCGGAGACCTGGTGCAGTATACCTGGCACTGTGGGGAGAGGGGGTGGTTCGCATTGGATGCGAAGCTGAGGGGCAGCCAGGAGGCCCGAGTGTCCACCGCACCTCATCCCCCAGCCGACTCAGAGGAATCAGAGTGATGGCAGCGGAGTCCCGTTGCAATTGTCCCCCGTTGGGACCACCAGTGTTAAAAGTACCGTTTAAAACAATGATAAGTAAATGCTTAACCGAAGATTCACCTGATTGACAAACCGTGATTGAGACCGGTCGTTGCCGGCACCGTTGTCCCCGTGGGGACTGTCTACAAGTTTTGCATAAGGAACTCCTTATGGACAAGCCTGAGAACTAGCAAGGCAACCACGAACTTGTGGATTGTAAATGAAAATGTTGTTTTATGGCTTTCACCGTTGCCGCCTCCGGAGAGGCAGATTGGAGGAAGGGCCCGCAGTGGAGCAGGCTGGGGCCCAGCCACCACCGGAACCGGTGGCGATCCTCTGGGGATTTCAGAGGGTTCCCCATGGACGTGGGTCCCCTGAAAAGGACAGAACCCGCTCGGGCAACTTGTGCTGGACTGGGGTCAAGGGGTGCTGCCTGTTTGCTTAGGGGCAGCATCAGGGCCAGGTTGCTTGGGTGGGAGAGAGCGGAAGCCATAACCGTTTTGCAACGTTAAAGTAAGAATACCTTCCGATGTGGGATGTTATTTTAATTGTAATCTCTGTTTTACCGTTTATCTTTTCAGTTGTGAAAATAAAACCGGTGATGGACGGGCAGCCCGCGGACGGTCTGCATTTTACTAAGGGGGAATGTGGCGCCCTGGACAAGCCAGGGGCCACAGAGAACAACACCTACACACCCCACACTCCCGGTCAGGCACACCAAAGTCAGACAAAAACCCTTGTTGCCTTCCTCCAGGGGCTGATGTCCACACCAGGGGGTGGGCCAGGCGGTTGGCCCCGCCCACCGAGGAGTTCACAGTCCTGGAGGCGGGAAAAGTAGACAGACAGATCAGTTTGAGAGTGGAAGTGAGAGGAAGGAAAGTGGTAGTAGAGCAGACTGAAGTTGGTCCGGGTGTGTGGCCCGGACGGATCAGCAAGGTTGGCAGACGGTGGTGACCGTCTGCAGGAGTGGCCTATTGGAGCTAACCGTAAGGACCGTGGACAGGCGGTGGCCCGGCGGTACCGGACCGGTACGCAAAGAGAAGCCAGCACCATCCGGCAGGGGCTTACGGACCCCGGCAAGGCTAGGAGTCGCCGTGAATTTACCAAATCCGTTAGCGAAGGGAACCTCCTGGGTTTCCCAGCAGCCAAGTCCCGACAGAAGGCAACCGTCCAACCGAGAGAGGGAAACACAGTCACCGCCAAGGCTAAAGTTCCCAGGGCCAGAGCCTGCGGGCAAAAGGGGCTCCTCCGGCCCATATACACGCTGGGGAGCGGGTTACCGGTGGGAACCCATTGTAACCGTTACACTACATAGGTGCAGGGAAAGGCAGTCACCATCAACCTGCCGGGAGAAACAACACCGCAGCCGTCTGTGGGACCCGTCCATCCAGCCGTGTGTTTTACCGAGAACTGTGCCCTCATCATTGGCTGAGTGAGTACCACCGTGCCGTGCGGCACAGCGCTGCCCCCGCGACCCTGCACCTCACCAGGCCCCGTTACCCACCTGCCATCCATCCCTACTCCATCACCGGGCCCCGGGACAACCAACCCCCTACCCATGGAGGGGAGAACTAACATCCAGGCTGCTCCCTGTCATCGCTCCTGGGATCCCCATCCAGAGCAAAGGTGGTGTCACCAATATCACCACAACCGTGGGTGGCGTCACGGACAATATCCAATCCCGATAATCAATCCCCACCCTTATCACTCACGGGCGAGGAACGCCGCTCGAGTCCCCGGGATCCGGCCCACCGCTCGAGCCACCACAGAGCAGCGGCAGCAGCAGCAGCAGCCGGACCCGAGCAGTGGGAGAGCGCAGCGTCCCCTCCTCCGCCCGCGACATTTTACCAACACAGGAATAAAAATGCATAAAAATATAAATGTTAAAAAAAACAGCTAAAACAGCATAAAAATAAAATTAGTGTTGGCTGTATAAGGAACTCCTATAGCAATAAATGAAGAGAGGTACCCCTTAACTCACTGCTGGTTGGATGTCAGTCAGAACAGGGGACTCCATTTCTGGTTATAGGGTCCCAAAGAAGGGAAATACAAATATCAGATCATAGGACATGCCATAAATTGCTCTTGTGACATCTGCAATAAAGACTTAAATAAGGTGAGAATTGGAGCCTCTAGGTTGGTTCAGATCTAACTTGTCCTGTGAGTCCCAGAGCAACCAAGTCCAGTGTCACAGCACACACCATACCAGTCACCTTCTCTTCCTGCAGTCCCATGTCCAGTCTCCTTAGGGGTCCCATAATGATCGGCGTATAGCTCTACACTTCTGAACGTTTAGTGGAACCCAATTGGTTGGTTGACTATGTGCAAATGCCAGTTAAGGTTCACCCAGTACTTTGACGGTTAAGGTGCCTCGCTGATAGGGTTCCATCACCCGATCCTATAGTCTAGGAACACTTCGTTCAAGTATTGGTCTGTAGTCTCAATGCTGGTTCCACTCTGTGTCTCAGTTCACGCTATCTATTCTTCCGTATCCACTCCATCATTGCCACAAACCACCCACTGTATGCGACCTTCATGGCCAACTGACTACATGTCCATCACTGTTGCTCACTAAGGTGTTCCTTACCTCTTCTAGAATGAAGTGTCATTTTTCCTTTCACGTGACCCCTCCAAGGTTGATTAGTTCTAACATTTATCTACTTCTGACCCTGCTGTCTATTGCTGGGCAGAACTTTCCTACCAAACAGCCAAATATAAATATTATGCATTATATTCCTACATATAATACCTTAGATTACACCATCAATGCCACAAATCACATGTTACACTATACATTACACAAACAAACATCACAATAAATTATAATTCTCATGACACAATAAAAAGACGAAAGACATTCACATGACAGTAGGAGCGCGACAGCCATTGTCCACCACTGTTACTTATGGTCTGATGGACATTTACTGTCATGTGAAGACTTTATTCCTAATCTACCTGGAGGCTGGGATTTTACAATTGTCATAAGACATTGTTGCTGGATGACAACATGGCACAGTCACAAGGAGATGGGATATTTATGTCAATGGGAGGTGGGAAGTAAGATGTCTCCATACACACCCACCAATGGCTTATCTCCTACAAAGAGAAAAGAATCTGCCATTTTTATCAATACAACACAAGTTAATGGATAACTGCAAGCAAATCTCCAACCTTTGAAAGTTAGGAAAGATAGACAGTATGACGCACATTGCACGCCATGGTAATTCACATTTTATGCTAAGCCATTTCCTTAATGTCGTAGTTCCCTATATGTGCCCACATAGAACTATTGTTCATAGTGAAGCCTATTACTTTTCCCACACAGTATGGTACCTCTTTTGTAACCCCCACAGTTCTGGCCACACACAGTATGATACCCGCGCAGTTGACCAACACCATATGATTCACCCTCATTACCCCCGTACATACTGTATGATTCCCCGAAAGCCCCCACACACAATATGATACTCTTACAACAGCCAAGAAAAAGAAACAGCCTTACCAACACGAGGTCAGATTACCAATGCACTAGCAGGACACAAATGACCCCCATGGGGGCAGCAGAGGTGCAAAATACTGGTGAAACAGCCAGTCACATACCTACCAATTCATGGAAGGGATAGTTGCCTAGAATTAAATATGTACACAAATGTGGCTTGCATAGGGCGCCAGTCACACAGGTACGTGTGATGCACATAGAGTAGCTCACCGTCTATTGATTATGTCCATACTATTAGATCAGGCGGGATGATAAACACTATAAAAGTGTATTGCACAGGATAGACTCCCCAATTAAGCAACCCATCACTATAGGGCCTACAACCCCCCACATGGTATAGTCTCCTACTTTATGAATTTCCTAATGTGGCCTCTGCACCAATGTCCCACGTGCCTGTGAGTGCTTTCCTACAACGGACCTGTTCTCTGCTACCCAGTCATGTGATCTGAAGATCCTTGCAGGTTTCTACTAAAGCTGAATAGTGGAGTAAGGATCTGATGGCTCTCTACTCCATCATTGTGTTCAACTGTTTGATTCCTGAGGACACAGATAAAGTTGTAATAAGTACATAGCCCCAACCTCCTGGGACAGCTCTTCAAATTCGAGATTCTCTCACTGAATTTAGAATGGTTGAGAAGTATCCTGGATTGCCCCAAAGCATTGCTCTGATCATACATGCTAGAGAGGCTAAAGGTGCATTGAGGTGGACAGAAGCACGGTGAGTGTATCAGAAGTGGTGTAGCTTGAATTTTGTATACCCCAATGAAAACTCTCCAACAGGACCCCAACAATCACAGCTCTTTAATAGTATTGATCTTCTCATATGGGCCAGAAGGTCCTTTAGGGGTTCCCGAGCCTCCTGGGCACTGGAGTGACTGCAACCACTGCCCTGACTATAGCTGAGAACCTCCCTAATGCCACCCAACTCATCTTGTTAACCCTAGAACACATACCTGGGGCCTCACAGGCCTGCTAGGTCACTTGTTTTCTATGGTAGATTTCTATGGTTGTGCGTTCTAGGGTCAAGGAGAAATTCCATAGTTTTTGGGAAATCTCCTTCTTAACAATGAATGTCTGCTGTAATCTAGGATTGAAGGTCGCCAAGAGCCGGCGGAGAAATTCAGACCACACAGTATATCTGGTATGAATTCCTTCTCAGTGAAGGTGCACATGAGTGACATGCTTTATTTTTACAAGCTTTTTATAGAGCGATAATAGGTTAATATCTTAAAATTATTAAGTATGTCATTGGCTATATTGACAGCTCAGTTCTCCGCAGACAAATGACTAATGCAGAAGAGGGCAACACTGTCAATCAAGTAGAGGAGTGTGTCACTAGGCAAGGAGTAAGGCCCGCTTTACACGCTGTGATATCGTTACTGATATCGCTAGCATGGGTACCTGCCCCCATTGATTGCGCGAAAAGGGCAAATTGCTGCCCGTGGCGCACAAAATCGCGCTGACCCGTCACACTACTTACCTGCCTAGCGACGTCGCTGTGACCGGCGAACCGTCAACTTTCTAAGGGGGCGGTTCGTTCGGCGTCACAGCGATGTCACTAAGCGGCCGCCCAATCAAAGCGGAGGGGCGGAGATGAGCGGGACGTAACATCCCGCCCACCTCTTTCCTTCCTCATTGCGGGCGGCCACAGGTAAGGTGAGGTTCCTCGTCCCTGCGGTGTCACATATAGCATCATTACTGCAGCAGCAACGAATATTGGGAAGGGACTCCCCCTGTCACCGATGAGCGATTTTGAACGTTTTTCCGACGATTCAAAATCGCTCATAGATATCACACACAACGATATCGCTAAAGCGGCCGGATGTGCGTCACAAATTCCGTGACCCCAACGAGATCGCTTTAGCGATGTTGTAGCGTGTAAAGCCCCCTTTACACCCAATGCACATCCACCCTCACTCACATATAGTACTGGAATTCTCACTCTGGAGAAACAGTTTGGGACCATACACATATATTCCCTTGTATTCTCATGAATATACTGCCCTGAACTCTAAAGTTGATGATACTTGAAGCTTTTCTGCATAAATCAAATTCACCTCTGCTACATCTTCTAATTATCAATGATGGAAATGCTAACAATGCTAATAATGAGAACAATAAACGCACATATCAACATTCATAATATAATTCCACTAATGACTGCATTCCCCCTAATTACTGATAAATCCCTGTTTTTTTTCCTCTTGTTGCCATAATCATTGCATTTACAACCAACAAATAAATGGCGGTAAGACAATACAGAAACAATTAGTCGTTCATTCCTGAATTCTCAGACGCAGCTGTCTGTTCATATTTCATTTAGTATAAGCCGTTTGTCACATTCATTTATCAGGTGGTAATTTTAGCACCATTTATACGTTCTTCTCTCATTCATACCGGAGATATTATACACATGGAAGCATCTGAAATACCCAGGTATATTTCTGGGAGATCAGATCTGCATTCATGTCATATATCCGGTATTAAAGTGGAGACATCTATTTCTAGGGAATAATTTACCGCTTGTCTGATGATATCAATGTAGATAGTGGGGTCGCTTTATTATTGTGAGTGCCCCTTGACTTTGGCGTTAATGTAGAAATCTTTTTAGACCTATTAATTATGTGTTTAAAAAAAATAGGAGGGAATTATTTGGGGACTTTCTAAAGTCAGTTTTGCTTAAAGGGAACTTGTGACCAGATTTGGCGACTATAAGCTGCGGCCACCACCACTGAGTTCTTATTTATATACAGCATTCCAGAATACGGTATATCAGTATAGGCTGCACTGTATAACATAAAAAACACCTTTATAATACTCACCTAGGGGAGCGGTCCAGTCTGATGGGTGTCCAGGCTCTCTGGTTCGGCGCCTCCTCTCTCCGGTTCAGTGCCTCCTCTCTCCGGTTCGGTGCCTCCTCTCTCCGGTTCGGTGCCTCCTCTCTCCGGTTCGGTGCCTCCTCTCTCGGGTTCGGTGCCTCCTCTCTCGGGTTCGGTGCCTCCTCTCTCGGGTTCGGTTCCTCCTCTCTCCAATTCGGTGCCTCCTCTCTCCGGTTCAGTGCCTCCTCTCTCCGGTTCAGTGCCTCCTCTCTCCGATTCAGTGCCTCCTCTCTCCGATTCAGTGCCTCCTCTCCCCGGTTCAGTGCCTCCTCTCTCCGGTTCAGTGCCTCCTCTCGCTGATTCAGTGCCTCCTTTCTCCGGTTCAGTGCCTCCTCTCTCCAATTCGGTGCCTCCTCTCTCTCTCCGGTTCAGTGCCTCCTCTCTCCGATTCAGTGCCTCCTCTCTCCGGTTCAGTGCCTCCTCTCTCCGGTTCAGTGCCTCCTCTCTCCGGTTCAGTGCCTCCTTTCTGCTGAGATGTCAGCCCTCCTTCTATCTAGCCTAGGCCGGCATTGCAGTCCTTTGCAGGCACACTTCTCTCGGGCCGATCAAAGTACTATAATGTGCAGGCAAAGGAAAGGTTAAAAACCGCCCACGCACGTGCACTACAAAACTTTGATCTGCAAATCCGCAGGTGTGTTGACACAGTGAGTTTTTTTGGTGTGGGTTTGCTGCGTCTTTTAACACAAAAGATGCATGGCTAAAACAGGATGTGATGTCATCAGGAGCAGGACAATGTAAAATTAAAGAAAAAGAACGGTTGAACCATGAAATGACATCAAGAAAGTTTCTTTTAAAACTTTTTTTACTAACCTAACTTTATTGAAAGTCTTTTCCTTGGTGCATGCAAAAAAACGCACCCTGAAAAAACAATGCAAAAATGCATCAAAAACCACAAGAAAAACTCACCAAAATCCCAAAGTAAGGCTATGTGCCGACGGGACTCTGTACCTGCGGATTTTGCCGTGGAAAATCTGCGGATTTATCTGGATTTTCTATATAAATCAGCAGATTTCAGCATGTACAGACACTGCCCATGTTATCCTATGGGACATGTGGAGTGCTGTATCAATGCTGCGGTATGTGCGGCTGCGGAATATGCTGTGGATGTCCCGCAGTCGCACGTAACTGCATGTCAATTTTTCCTGCGGAAATATCTGCGGAATTCCCGGCTCTCCACTATGGAGATAGAGGCCGGGACTTCCACAGGTAAGTCGCATGAATGTCCACATATATTTCACTGGAATTCCGCAGCTATGTATAGCTGCGGATTCCAGGGAGCTGCTGCGGGAAACCTGCGGACATACCTGCAGATATATATATCCGCAGATGCGAGCTCCCGTGGGCACATAGCCTAGCAAAGAAAAGACACTGGCACCACCCAAACAGTCAGTATCACAGAAAAAAAAATGGTAACAAAAAAAAGAGGATGTGGTGCAACACATACAGAAGCGCGTGGAGCATGCAAAATAGCTGTTGTCTGTGCGCCCTGTGTCCTTGCCATGCAGTTCTGCCTGGAGTTTTAATGTACTCTGAATAAAGATGTGTCTTACGGATGGTTGGTGCAATCTGATTTTCTAAATTTTTTATTGAAAAACTCACCAAAACCTACCAAAATTGCAGGTGGATTTTGGTACATTTTTCTGACACAAGGTGCAGAAACGGTGCAGAACTTTTCTGCACCAAATCTGCAGTATGTGCACATATCCAAAATGTACTTCTGGTGTCTTATACTGAAGCTGCTGATATGTTAACTTTTGTGGCTAGCACAATTATTCTTGGAGTCACTAACGAATTCGTTAGCATTATAGCCGTGACGGGGAACAGGTGTCATCATAACCGATGCAAGGGCTACAATACAGCCGTATTTCATTCTCTTGCATCTCTTTATTTTTCCAAAGTTACAATCTGTATTGTCAGCTTTTTTATTTTTTTTCATTTTGAGGTGCAGAACACTTTTAAAATTTCCTTGCAGATAATAGTAGCAGAAATATTTATATTCACAGAGGGACAAAAAGTGTAGTTTCCAAGAAATTACCATTTGCAGCTATATAAATGCATGAATAGTTTTCGCTATACAGCACATTATGCTAATGGTAGTTCTCAAGTGTGGCAAAGAAGAGTTGACACTTTGTTTCTAAGGTGCAGCACTTGCCCCCTTCTACCCAATTACAATAACTAGATGCACAGTTTCATTGTGCTGCAGCACAAAACCTAGGTACATGGAAATCAATTAAAAGTCTACAGAAAATCCGAATATTTTCATTTGTTTAAAAAAAAACTGTTAAATTCTGCGTAGGTGGAAAATAATAAAAGCTCAGCAATAGTATTGTCCTGATATGGCTGTTATCAATACGTCAGGTTTTACTTATATAAAAGTTGCTGCTCTGTGGATACAGAATTCACTTTAGGGTTCGGTTCCACTTGCGTTTTGCACAGACGAGTGCAATCCGATAAAACATTGGATAGCGCTCGCACCAGTGCAAAACTATGGGGCAGCGTCCATCTGTGATTGATTTCTCATCCCATAGCGGCATGCGGTATGAATCGCAGCATGCTGCGTTTGGCAGCGAGTCACGGCTCACACACCCTTATACAAGTCTATGGGGGCGTGTGAAACATCGCACTGAACTCGCATGTCATCTGAGTGCAGTGCGATAAACCGGGAGTGGAGAAGAGGGAGAAAGTGCTTCCTCCTTCTTCTCTGCAGCTGTGATCCAATCGCAAGATCGCATCACAGTGGCATGACCCTCGGCTGACACTCGCAGCAGAGGGTCATTAGCATAACGCTTCCTATACTCTGGCATTGGAAGCTATGCGCAGGTGGAACCAAGGCCTTACTCTGTACAACAACCTACGAGGCCGGATCGCTCAGATATTCTTCCCTGAAAGCAGAGGCTCTGATTAACTTGCAAAAGGGTAGAAGTAAAATAGGTCCCATAGAAGTGTATGGATGCTTTATAATGACCTGAGTCTTAGGCCGGTTTCACACATCCAGGTTTTTGCCGGATTCAGCGCACGCCAGTACAGTGTATACAGTACAATGGCAGTGCCGCAACTTCCGGGTCACATGCTCCGGTCACATGACAGCATGTGATCAATGCTTGTCGCGCTGCCATTGTACTGTATACACTGTACTGGCGTGCACCGAATCCGGCAATCCGGTGAAAAGCCGGATGTGTGAATCTAGCCTTGATATGGCAGGGTGCAGCAAGTACTTTAATAATCTATGGCAGTCGATGATGATATTTATATAGTTACTTATTTACGTTTTTTTTACATTGTTGGATTTCATGGTGACTTTCATCTATTTTGTCTCTGCCATTATTTAAGGTTTTTCAATAATACAAAAAACTATGTCCTTTCCATCTTTATTAGAAGACTCTGGTTGTCATCCTTCATTTTTCTATACTTCCACTTACATCTAAATAAGGTTAACATTCTCACACATTATTCCACTTGTATTGAAGGATTGAGGCCCCGCCCCTTCTGGTCACATGGGTATGACATCAGCACAGGTCCTTCTAGTTACTTAGTAAAACGATTTTATAATAGAATTAGCATAAATAACAGGGGGAGGACGGACAGACAGGGTGAGGACGGACAGGCAGGGGGAATCACTATGAATACCCACCCCAGCTATCAGCTGATCGGCAGCTGCTGCCATTCAAGCAGCTGCTGATTTTACAAACTTTACTTGCTTGTGTTTCAAAACATATACATCCAAGCTGACAACTAAAGGTACGGTATGTATAGAATCAGCCTGATAGCGGCAGTATAGCACTGGATTTATGTTATATAAAAAATTCCTGGTGATTGGTGACTTTAATAGCAACCACAGCATACAGCAGGTTAATTTACTGATTTTCGGCATTGCATGATATATAAAGAACCTAGTTTCCCTTTCCCAGAAACTCAAATTCATTTATCTAAAAATACTTTTTTTTTTCTATGTATTATATCTATTATGAAACAGCATCAACAAGATCGATCCAAAAGAAATTTCCACAATATCAATTATTAACGTGGAAAAAATAAAGTTAGTTTTTCCTATTCCAAGGCAACCAAAAGAAGTTCACGCTGAGGAAATCCAGAAAACCATGTGTAATCGGTCACTATGTGAATCCGCTGAGTTTCGTGATTATTGAATGACAGAGTTTTTATTGGCAGAAATACAGAAGAGATAAACAAACTAAAAGTAATGTGTGAGATTATAATGAGGGGTCAGCGAGTCACCGAATAACAACACAAAGCTGATATCTAATGGAAATGTTTGATGTTCAGAAAGTGAATTATACTGATTCTAATGTAAAGTTGTAAAAAACACAAAGTTTAATAGACACGTGTTAGACGCCTTTTTGATTATCGTGGAAATTAGAAAAACCTTTATTAAAGCAAAATATATAATTAAAATGAGTTTCCAGATGTACAGGCATATGAAAAGGTTTGGGCACCCCTATTAATGTTAACCTTTTTTCTTTATAACAATTTGGGTTTTTGCAGCAGCTATTTCAGTTTCATATATCTAATAACTGATGGACTGAGTAATATTTCTGGATTGAAATGAGGTTTATTGTACTAACAGAAAATGTGCAATCCGCATTTAAACAAAATTTGACCGGTGCAAAAGTATGGGCACCTCAACATAAAAGTGACATTAATATTTAGTAGATCCTCCTTTTGCAAAAAGAACAGCCTCTAGTGGCTTCCTGTAGCTTTTAATGAGTTCCCGGATCCTGGATGAAGGTATATTTGACCATTCCTGTTTACAAAACAATTCCAGTTCAGTTAAGTTTGATGGTCGCCGAGCATGGACAGCTGCTTCAAATCATCCCACAGATTTTCAATGATATTCAGGTCTGGGGACTGGGATGGCCATTCCAGAACATTGTAATTGTTCCTCTGCATGAATGCCTGAGTAGATTTGGAGCGGTGTTTTGGATCATTGTCTTGCTGAAATATCCATCCCCTGCGTAACTTCAACTTCGTCACTGATTCTGGCACATTATTGTCAAGAATCTGCTGATACTGAGTTGAATCCATGCGACCCTCAACTTTAACAAGATTCCTGGTGCCGGCATTGGCCACACAGCCCCAAAGCATGATGGAACCTCCACCAAATTTTACTGTGGGTAGCAAGTGCTTTTCTTGGAATGCCGTGTTTTTTTGCCTCCATGCATAACGCCTTTTTGTATGGCCAAACAACTCAATCTTTGTTTCATCAGTCCACAGGACCTTCTTCCAAAATGTAACTGGCTTTTCCAAATGTGCTTTTGCATACCTCAGGCGACTCGGTTTGTGGCCTGCTTGCAGAAACGGCTTCTTTCGCATCACTCTCCCATACAGCTTCTACTTGTGCAACGTGCGCTGTATTGTTGACCGATGAACATTGATACCATCTGCAGCAAGATGATGCTGCAGGTCTTTGGAGGTGGTCTGTGGATTGTCCTTGACTGTTCTCACCATGCTTCTTCTCTGCCTTTCTGATATTTTTCTTGGCCTGCCACTTCTGGACTTAACAAGAACTGACCAGCCCCATCTGCATGACGCGTCCTATGTCATCCACACAGAGGCCTCCATTGCGCTCTTGCGTATAAGCACTTTGATCTGCACGGCTGTGGGCAGATCAAAGTACTGTAATGCGCAGGCACAAATAAAGATCAAAAATAAATGTGAATGAGGCCTTACAGTTTACACATTTAAAGAGAATCTGGCAATATTTTTCTACATATAGACCTAGTGGTATTGCTGTTTAGGTACTTGTCTTCCAATAAAAATGACTCCTTTTTTGTAAAGATCAGATGTGTCAGTCATTAGAAATTTGAAGTAGTAGCCTTGTGTAAATCGGTGTGGCAGTGCAAAGGAAGATCAAGTGCACTGAGACGCCCCCAGTGCACATCTGCCCTGATTTGCATATGGCTTCAACATTAGATTTCTCATCACTGGCATGTAGTATCTCTAAAAGACAAGGATAATTTTTATTTGGGGGACAATTGCCTGTAGAGACATAACACTACTTTCGTACAGTGCAGACCAAAAGTTTGGACACATCTTCTCATTCATAGTTACATAGTTACATAGTTACTTAGGTTGAAAAAAGCCCTAGGTCCATCTAGTTCAACCTTCCTCCACCAGTTCTACATTTAGTCACTAAGTCATTTATAACCAACAATGTTGTGTGTACTGAGGAAATCATCCAGCCCTTTTTTAAAAGCTGTTATAGTATCTGCCATTACTACCTCTTGTGGTCGGCATTCCACAGTCTGACTGCTCTAACTGTAAAGAACCCTTTCCTATTTAGCTGTCGGAATCGCTTTTCTTCCACTCGCAGTGAGTGCCCCCTGGTCCTTAGTACTGTCTTCGGAAGAAATAAGTCATCTGCCAGTCCTTTATATTGACCACACATGTATTTATACATATAAATGAGATCTCCTCTGAGACATCTTTTTTCTAAGCTAAACATATCTAACTTTTTCAACCTCTCATCATACGGGCGGCCTCCATTCCTTGTAATAGTCTAGTTGCCCGCCTTTGAACTGACTCTAACTTCTGAATGTCCTTTTTAAAATGTGGAGCCCAAAACTGGATCCCGTATTCCAGATGTGGCCTTACAAGTGATTTATAGAGGGGTAACAATACGTTGGGATCACGGGATCTAATCTCTCTTTTTATACACCCTAAAATCTTGTTTGCTTTAGCAGCTGCTTCTTGACATTGAGTGCTGCTGCTCAGCTTATTTGTAATGAGAATACCCAAGTCCTTCTCCTGTTCTGTAGTCCTGAGTTTACTTCCATTTAATGTATACGCAGCTATAGGATTACTCCGTCCTAGGTGCATTACTTTACATTTATCAACATTAATTCTCATTTTCCAAGTATCTGCCCATTCTGACATCTTATCCAGATCTTTTTGTAATATTGTACTATCCAGGTCAGTTTTTAATATCCTACATAGTTTGGTGTCATCGGCAAAGACTGACACTTTACTATCAATCCCATCCACAAGGTCATTAATAAAGAGAGTAAAAAGAATCGGTCCAAGCACAGATCCCTGCGGCACCCCACTGCTGACTATAGCCCATTTAGAGAATGTACCATTTATGACTACTCTTTGTTTCCTATCTTTTAGCCAATTCCTTACCCAGTTGCATATAGTTTCCCCTAGTCCTTGCTTCTGGAGCTTTAGTATAAGGCTATTATGTGGTACAGTATCAAATGCCTTTGCAAAGTCCAAATAAATCACATCGGCTGCATTACCAATATCCAGGTTTGCACTTACCCCCTCATAGAACCCCAACAGGTTGGTTAGACACGACTTATCTTTCATGAATCCATGCTGTTTGTCAGTTATCATATTATTTTCTGCAATATATTTTTGCATGTCATCCCTTAAAATGCCCTCAAAAACTTTGCATACTACTGATGTCAGGCTTACTGGACGGTAGTTGCCTGGATCTACCCTCTTACCTTTCTTAAATATCGGTACCACATCAGCAATCCTCCAATCCTGAGACACCAACCCTGTTACAAGTGAGTCTAAAAAGATGAGATACAGTGGTCTGTCGATTACGGAGCTCAATTCCCTCAATATTCGTGGATGAATGCCATCTGGCCCTGGGGATTTGTCAATGTTTAATTTACTCAGACGTAGGCGTACTTCATCTTGTGTTAAATTAATTATATCGGGTGGTGAACTTTGATTTTTCACTTGTTGAATGATCCCTGGTACAGTCAGTTCCTTGGTGAATACAGATGAGAAATGCCTATTTAATATCTCAGTCTTTTGTTTGCCCTCTTTAACTAACTTGTTATTATATTTTAAGGGGCCGATACTATCCTTTGTTTTCCTTTTGGCATTAATGTATTTATAAAAGATTTTGGGATCTATTTTAATGTCATTGGCGATTTTTGTTTCAGTAGCTAGTTTTGCTTGTTTGATTTCTTTTTTACATTTCCTATTGATATCTTTATACTTCTGAAATGCTATTTCTGTATTCTCAGCCTTTAAGAGTTTAAACGCCCTTTGTTTTTGTTTTATTATACTTTGTACAGTCTTATTTATCCATAGTGGTTTCTTTTTATTCCTGGACATTTTATTACCAGAGGGTATAAGTTTTTTACAGCACTCTAGTAGTATATCCTTAAACTTACCCCATTTATGTTCGGTATCCCCAGTTATTATGACTTTGTCCCAATCTACACATTTAAGCTCTTCCCTTAATTTGTTGAAATCAGCTTTCCTAAAATTCCAGGTTTTAGCATTCCCCCTTTGAAATGTTCTATTGAATATTATGTTGAAGCTTACCATTCAAAGAGTTTTTTTTATTTTCATGACTCTGAAAATTGTACATTCACATTGAAGGCATCAAAACTATGAATTAACACATGTGGAATGAAATACTTAACAAAAAAAGTGTGAAATAACTGAAAATATGTCTTATATTCTAGGTTCTTCAAAGTAGCCACCTTTTGCTTTGATTACTGCTTTGCACACTCTTGGCATTCTCTTGATGAGCTTCAAGAGGTAGTCACCGGAAATGGTTTTCCAACAGTCTTGAAGGAGTTCCCAGAGATGCTTAGCACTTGTTGGCCCTTTTGCCTTCACTCTGCGGTCCAGCTCACCCCAAACCATCTCGTTTGGGTTCAGGTCTGGTGACTGTAGAGGCCAGGTCATCTGGCGTAGCACCCCATCACTCTCCTTCTTAGTCAAATAGCCCTTACACAGCCTGGAGGTGTGTTTGGGGTCATTGTCCTGTTGAAAAATAAATAATGGTCTAACTAAATGCAAACCGGATGGAATAGCATACCGCTGCAAGTTGCTGTGGTAGCCATGCTGGTTCAGTATGCCTTCAATTTTGAATATATCCCTAACAGTGTCACCAGCAAAGCACCCCCACACCATCACACCTCCTCCTCCATGCTTCACGGTGGGAACCAGGCATGTAGAGTCCATCCGCTCACCTTTTCTGCGTCGCACAAAGACACGGTGGTTGGATCCAAAGATCTCAAATTTGCACTCATCAGACCAAAGCACAGATTTCCACTGGTCTAATGTCCATTCCTTGTTTACTTTAGCCCAAACAAGTCTCGTCTGCTTGTTGCCTGTCCTTAGCAGTGGTTTCCTAGCAGCTATTTTACCATGAAGGCTGCTGCACAAAGTCTCCTCTTAACAGTTGTTCTAGAGATGTATCTGCTGCTAGAACTCTGTGTGGCATTGACCTGGTCTCTAATCTGAGCTGCTGTTAACCTGCGATTTCTGAGGTTGGTGACTCGGATAAACGTATCCTCAGCAGCAGAGGTGACTCTTGGTCTTCCTTTCCTGGGGCAGTCCTCATGTGAGCCAGTCTCTTTATAGCGTTTGATGGTTTTTGCCACTGCACTTGGGGACACTTTCAAAGTTTTCCCAATTTTTCAGACTGACCGACCTTCATTTCTTAAAGTAATGATGGCCATTCATTTTTCTTTACTTAGCTGCTTTTTTCTTGCCAGAATACCAATTCTAACAGTGTATTCAGTAGGATTATCAGCTGTGTATCCACCAGACTTCTGCACAACACAACTGATGGTCCCAACCCCATTTATAAGGCAAGAAATTCCACTTATTAAACCTGACAGGGCACACCTGTGAAGTGAAAACCATTTCCGGTGACTGCCTCTTGAAGCTCATCAAGAGAATGCCAAGAGTGTGCAAAGCAGTAATCAAAGCAAAAGGTGGCTACTTTGAAGAACCTAGAATATAAGACATATTTTCAGTTGTTTCACACTTTTTTGTTAAGTATTTCATTCCACATGTGTTAATTCATAGTTTTGATGCCTTCAATGTGAATCTACAATTTTCAGAGTCATGAAAATAAAAAAAAACTCTTTGAATGAGAAGGTGTGTCCAAACCTTTGGTCTGTACTGTATATAAAAATACGCTGATCAATTCCCTTCAAGGACTTTCTTAAACAAACCCTCTTCCACAGAGCAAATCCATTCCTGACCTAATTCATTCCACTTGCGTATCACTTCCGGTGAGACCACATCAGATGCGATATGCTATTGACACTCTGCTCATGCACTGCTGCGAGCGTCAGGCGAGGGTCATGTGACTGTGATCCGATCTTACGATCAGATCCCAGCTGTGGAGTAGAGGGAGGGAGCACTTTATCCATCTCCTCCGCTGCCTGTCCATATATCGCACTGCACTCGGATGATATCCGAGTACAGTCCGATATTTCACACACACACACACACACACACACACACACACACACACACACACACCCATAGACTTGTATGGGCACGAGTGAGCCGAGACGCGATGCCAAAGGCAGCATGCTGCGATTGTTTTCTATGGCATGAGAAATCAATTGCAGATGGACACTGCCCCATAGTTTTGCACTAGAGTGAGAGCAATCCAATATTCTAGCGGATTGCCCTCAACCGTGCAAAACGCAAGTGGAACCGAGGCCATATCCAGATGAACAGGTTACATTTATCAACCATACTTTGCAAAACAAAATATTTTTACCAATTTTTAACTTCTATTTTTTTCTCCAAAATCACAAATTATACCTTATCCACCGCAAAAGGGATAACGTACTGATCATTCAAGGTCCGACCACTGAGATTCCCAACAATCCATCGTGAGTGGAGCAGAGGTGCACATGTTTTCGCTCCACCAACGCTGTACTTAGTTTTCTCCAGCAGTCCCATAGGCAATGACTGGAGTTGATCTAGAGCATTTACACCTTCGCTCCACTTGAGACCAAGCCCTGCAGATCCTCGTTCTAGGGGGTTTGGAGCCACATTCTAAGGATCAACGTGGGACCCAACTGTCGAGCCCTCAGCAATCAGCACGCCATCCCCTATCCTATGGATAAGCTATTCTTTACGATTTTCGTATAAAACACTGTAAAGTAATCGATTCATTACATCAAGCAGCAATGGTCTATGATTTAAAGAGTTTTTAAAGAAAATCGCAACGTAAGCTATTTAATAAATCAAGAAGCAATGGCCTCTGCAAAACATAATACTTATAACTAAGCACTACAATGTCAAGGTCAGGGTCATTCCTTAACCTGTTCTGAGTGTATAAACTATGCCTCCCCCCACTCTAAGTTCCATATTTGTTGGCAGATTGCACTTAAAAGCATGCTGTCATCACCCGGATAAAGCTGTCATTCTGACAACTTGATCCTGCTAATGTGACAAGGAACTTAAACAATTACGTCCTTGCCAAAAAAGCTGAAAAAATGTGTCCACGTTAAGCTCCGTGTTCCCAAACTCAAAAGAAAACGCTAAATTTAGAAAAAAATGTGATCCTTTCAAATATACTCACAGTGCACTGTACATGAGTATGGGGATCCTGTGAACCTGTTTGGTAATGGAGCTGTTGTGCGTATACGTGGCCTCTGCTCCATTCACTTCTATGGGTGTATAGCAGAGGTAGTGCACATGTGACCACCACTTCCAAAGACAGTGATTGGAGCTGTGGTCACAAATGTGCATGCAGAAACGGGGAGACATATTCCCACAATCAGTGACCCCATCGATTATACCTTTTTCCACAATTCTGTGGCTCGACAATAAATGTTAGTAGGATATCCGCCAGTGTTCATTGCGTTTGTAGTGTTACGTGAGTATGTGCATTAACCTCATATTTCAATGCTGTAGACAATATTAGTGTACAGTGATGTCACTCTGTTTCTAGATGTGCAAAGCTGGTAGAGAAAAACCCCCCAAAGAGTTCCAGCAGTAATTGCAGCCAAAGGTGATCCTACAAAGTACTGAGTCGGGGGGGCTGAATAAAAATGCACGTCAGAATTTTCAGATTTATATTTTTCAATTATTTAGAAAACCATGTATCACTTCCTTTACACTTCACAAATACTTGTTACATCTGTTTGTGGATGTAATGTGAAAAACTGTCACACTTGCCGATGTGTAGCAAGTGAAGCGAGGTGCGTTCAGACCTACGTGCGTCTGAAGCACAAGAAAAACACAAGAAAAGGGGTGCACTGGGGATACAAAAACAATGGGAGGCACTGGAACTAGTGAGAGAGGTAGGTAGGTGACCCGCCCCAGGGCCGTGGGGTACTCGGTTCCGGGTGTTGGTTAATGGGATTATGTCACGGGGGCCTGTGCCCGGTTCCGTGGCCCTGGTGGTCGCTGAAAGTCAATAAATAAAAAAAATAAAATAAAAAAAAATAAAGAAAAAAATAAATAAATAAATAAAAGTATTTCGTGACGCCACCTACGGTTCCAGTATGGTTACTGGGGCTGCAGGTCAGACCTCTGGGGTGATGGTTAGGCAGCCAGTTGTTTACACTTCCCGTAGGTGAAGCGGGGTCCCCAGGGCAGTATTAGTAGTACACAGATATGGCGGTTTTTTTCTTCACAGCCTTTTCAACTGTCACTTTAGTGCAGCAGCCTATGGCTCCTCAGATGAAGAAATAAAGTGCGTCACACCAATTCATTAACTCTGACCAGGTTTTACTTGCAGGTGTTATTAAAAATGGGTTCAGTTTCTGATGTTACAGTTTTTGGTGATCTGGGAACAGTTCAGGATCTCTGCACCAGGTCAGTTGTGAGGCCTCCCTGCTGCGCTATGTTTCTCCTTGGTACTAGGCTGCCTGTAGCTATACCTTGTCCCTCTCTCACTGTCTTCACCTGTATGGCAGGCGGCGGGAGCTTCTCTAAGGGGCACTGCTGTACTCACTGCGATCCCTAAGCTCTGTGTAGCGGCTTTGCCTTCAGGTGCTGCTGCGGCCAGGAGATCTGCAGTCTCCCTGGCCCCCGGTCTTTATTGCTGGGAAGATTAGATCCCTCACAATCTCGGACGCCGGTGTCCAATAATCAGCGCTGTTCCTTGGGGATGAACCGGTCTGGCTCCACCTCCCCGGTCACTCCTCTTTTGCCTCACTCTTGATCCCTCAGTCGGTCACACAGTTACTTGTGCGGGCTAAGCACTGCCCTCTCCATTTTGATGTCTCCCCTCACTCTCTGCTCGCACAGTCTCCTTTTCTCCAACTGTCAACTGTCTCTCTGACTCCGCCTCCAAACCTGGCTTTAAAGGGGACCTCACCTGAACTCGACATGTAGAGCTCCCCCTCCAGGCTTGGAGTGGAAATGTATGTGGGATTACCTAATGTGGAGATCCTTCCCTGCCCAGGTACAGGTATATTTGTGGCAACTGAACCCTGGGGTGCCACATAGGCACCTCCTATCCTCATCTACTTTACAACTGTCCGGTCTCTCCTCACCAGTCCCTATACAGTCTCCGCAACTTATCCAAAAAAGAAAAGACAAGGTACTCACCGGAGATGCAACAGGACAGCTGTTTAATCCAGCAAAAAGGTTACATGTGTAGGCTTGTGAGGGAGGGGGGGCACGCAACACGGTGAAGACGGACGTTTCGCGCCTGCGCTTGGCCTTTCTACGAGCCCACCTCTGGATATATTGTGGACACTTGAACTTTGACTATAGTGCACCACGGAGTATCAACAAGGATACGTGACTCCTATACTGAATCAAAGTGCCTCAGGAGTCAGGAACTCACTATTTATGGTGCAGAGAAAATGGTTCTGGATTTTGTCTGAACAAGTGCCTAGTTTTTGCTTCCTAAGGATTTACAGTCTCCGCAACTGTCGCCGTACAGGAACTTGGGACCCTCAGAAGACCCTATAGTAACCCTGACTAGTGAGGGGCAGGTGGGGTTCACTAGACCTCACTGCTGCACTAACAAAACACCAGAGCAGAAAAGTCAAACAGGGGAAAATTTACAAACAAAAGGATATAGCCTAAGCACAGGAACTCACCTTGCAGAACCTTCCTCAAAGGCGGCCAGGACAGAAATGACTTTGTATCTTCAGCAGGAAATGCTGGGATACACCACTATTTAAACTTGAAGGGTGTGATTACTTAGTGAATGCAGCTGATCACTCAGCAAGGAACTGCTTTGGAAAAGCGGCAATAGCAAGAACTGGCACTTAACTACTTCAGTGCCAAGAGAAATGAAACCAATTTAAATGAAGAGAGTCAAATGAAAGGGATCCAGTCCAAAGGCTGTAACTGGTCACAATATGCTGGGAGACGATCAAGACACAAATGCATAAAAATACTTTTTCAAGGCACTGCATAATGGTGAGTCCTGTTAGTAATCGGGTGCAGCCTCCGGGGACCTGCCTTGGGGTCATTGGACATTGAGCGGGTAGCAAGAATTTACAGTCAGGTTCCCTTTAATGATTACAATTAGAAAAAATGATGTTTTTCAAGTGTAAATAGTTTGGGTGATTACATTCCTGCATTTTCTTTCTTTACATTATAAATGTCAAGTTTGATAAAAATCTTTAGAAACTGAAGATGGTGCGATCATTTTAGCCGGAGGCAGGTTTCACTGTATCATCTTTCCTTTCACTTTTAATATTAGGCTTGATGGAAGACGTAGTATTAATTGATCACCATGAACGAAAAACTGCAAGAGCCATCACTTTGTAAAATGGAATGCAGATAATCAAATAAAAAGATCACATTAAACTATATATTATGGAAATCGAAATCAATATGCATATTATGATAACTATGGATTTTCCCTGCTGTCAGGTACCTGGGTAATGGATTGAGTCAATTAGAATGTTAAATATTAATTCAGGCTTTCTGTGCAGATTTGCAAAAAAAAGAAAAGATAAGAAAATAAAACTATATTGGTGTATTGGTGAGTCTCCCGAAATAGTGAAACAGGATCGGGCGGTTATTACTTTCTGCAAGTCAGACATAGGACCCCAATTTTAAGAGCGTCTACAATGGATGCCAGAGATTTTTCTTATCCAGAGATCGAATTTATACCTAGGAATCAGATGGCCGGAATGCAACAAAGCAAGCATGACATTATGTAAAGTCGCGAGCGTCATTTATAACACGATATCCAGTGTCTCCTAAATTTACAAAAGATCGGTCCTACAAAGAAGGAGGGCACAGGGTGTATTGTATTTGTTAACCATCAGGTTTTTGACAACTTATTGTACTCAGTAGGATAATGAGTGGGAGCCGGCCTTTCCACCTACTGGCTATTTGGAGTGAAAGAACCTAAAGGTTAAAGAGGATCTGTCAGCAGGTTCTTGCTATGTAATCTGAAAGCAGCATAATGTAGAGACAGGGACCTAGATGCATCACTTGCTCAAAATGTAACTGTATTTTCAATATAATAAGTGTTTTATCAGCAGGAGGTTATCATTAAAGGACTAGGTGCTGTCGTAACTGTAACTTGACTCTGATGGGGTTAAGTCTGGTGGGAGGGATCTGTTCTGTTGTGGCTTGTTCCGGGACTCATGCCGCTTTATTATGGTGTTGAGACTTCCGGAACGCCGCCAGTAATAGTTCCTGCTCTGCAGCGTGCACAACTGGTTCTTGTGAGATAGCCCTGATCCATTCCGCTACTCAGCTTACCTCTCCCTGACCTCCGTTTCCCTTGTACTGTTGTCTGCCCTGTCTCTCAGACCCCACTCCCATTCTTTGATCCCCCTTCTTTTGTACTTACTTGCTCTCCCGGCCTCTGACCTCGATAACGTTTCCTGACCATGTCTTTGCTTCCCCTTTTTGGCTTTTGACGTGCCCTTTTGGCTCCTGACCCTCGTGCTTCCACCTGTTTACTGTTCACAGCTCGCTCACTCCCTTGCTCAGACGTAAGTTCCTGGTTAAGACTAAAGGGTACTTTACACGCTGCGACATCACTAACAATATATCGTCGGGGTCACGGTGTTTGTGACGCACATCCGGCGCAGTTAGCAACATCGCAGCGTGTGACACCAAGGAGCGACGATCAACGATCGCAAAAATGGCAAAAATTGTTGAGTGTTGACACGTCGCTCCTTTTCATAATATTGTTGGTGGTGCATGCCGCTGGTTGTTCGTCGTTCCTGCGGCAGCAGACATCGCTATGTGTGACACCGCAGGAACGACAAACATCTCCTTATCTGCGTCCACCGGAAAGGAGGAAGGAAGGAGGTGGGCGGGATGTTCCGCCCGCTCATCTCCGCCCCTCCTCTGCTATTGGGCGGCCGCTTAGTGACGTTGCTGTGATGCCGCTATGACGCCGAATGCACCTCCCCCATGAAGGAGGGATTGTTCGGCAGCAACAGCGACGTCGCTAAGCAGGTATGTGCGTGTGACGCTGCCGTAGCAATATTGTTCGCTACGGCAGCGATCACCACATATCGCAAGAACAACGGGGGCGGGTGCTATTGCTCGCGACATCGCTAGCAATCGCTAGCGATGTTGCAGCGTGTAAAGCCCCCTTATGGCTTGCTGACTACCCTTTCACTGGTGCGTGTGCCTCATTGTGGGCTTTAGTCTAACTGCTCTTTGGAGTTCTATCTCCATTCTGCTTCTTCACACCCCCTGGTGGAAGCCTGACAGGTGCTATATGCAAGGCAGTCCAAATAATTTGTGAAACCCCACCCCCACCACTGATTGACAGTTTGCTGACAAAGTACAGTGTACAAGGTAAACTACCAATCAGAGGTGTGGGTGAGGTTATACAGGGCTCAGCATTCTGACCACAACTACATCTATTGTAGGGAACAATGGGATTCTATCAAAACGGCATCAAGCAGTCCCGTAAGTGATGCATTGCTGGAATCATGCTTTCTGCCCCTACATCATGTTTTTTTAGATTCCATAGCAAAAACCTGCTGACAAATTCTCTTAAAATGGGTAAATACTATAACCACCAGTAAGTCTGAATCATAACACCTCACAAGACCGGCATAGATAAACTATAGCTGGCATTAATGAAAGTGACCAGCCAGCATATATAGGAGCGGAGCGAACATGACTGGCACCTCCACAGCATGTGATCAAAGAGACTAACAAGCAGCCCAGCAGAGATTAACTCTTGCTAGCCTGACTAATGCTGTGGGTCGATGCCAAGGCAGAGTGCCATAATCTGTAGTTTCCCCAGATCCTGAAGCCACCATTACAGTTGGCGATGCCTGCAAAAATCTCCAAGTGACAGTAGTTCAGTGGCAATAAACACCAGTCACTTTCACCGATCAGCTGTGGTCAATGGAAGTACATAGTGTACAGATCTAAAATTCCACTGCTATGTACACTATGTAATGTCTATTTTTGGATACAGTAGCTCAGCACCTATTAAAGTGAATGAGAGCTGAGCTTCAGTACTACCCATGAGGTAGTCATCATTTTAGGTAACCTTCCAGAATAAGCAATCATCTGTGTGTACATGAGGAATTCCTCTGCTGCTCAGTTGGTTATGCCATATCTTTAGACTGAGCGCCGTCAGACACTATGTCCTAATACTAATTCCTCATTTGACAGTATCTCACATCTAATTTGATTGACATATCCATATTTTTTTTTCTAATTAATAAATCCTCTATCACCTTTGTTTGTAAAATACAACCATAAAATACAATCCTTCCAGTAGCTGGGTGTTTTATACAGTCCTTAGACTTAAGGGGGCTTTACACACTGTGACATCGCTAGCGATGTCGCTAGCGTTCGCACCCGCCCCCGTCGTTTGTGCGTCACGGGCAAATCGCTGCCCATGGCGGACAAAATCGCTAGTACCCGTCACACATACTTACCTTCCTAACGACGTCGCTGTGGCCGGCGAACAGCCTCTTTTCAAAGGGGGCGGTTCGTGCGGCGTCACAGCGTCATCACACGGCAGGTGTCCAATAGGAGCAGAGGGGCGGAGAGCAGCCGCATAAAAGTCACGCCCACCTCGTTGCCGGAGGACGCAGGTACCGTGTTGTTCGTCGTTCCTGTGGTGTCACACGTAGGGATGTAGGCTGCCTCAGGAACAACGAACAACCTGTGTCCAGAACAAGGAACGATATTTGGGAAATGGACGACGTGTCAACAATCAATGATTTGGTGAGTATTTTGCATCGTTAGCGGTCGCTCGTACGTGTCAGACGCAACGATGTTGCTAACGAGGCCGGATGTGCGTTACAAATTCCGTGACCCCAGCGACATTTCGTTAGCGATGTCATTGCGTGTAATGGGGCCTTAAGACAGGCGGAATTGTGCATTTTGATGAGCTATTGGGCTGCAAATGGCCCATATATTGTTCTTTCACAGGGGCCCTTTTCTGTCTGTGTCACGATTTCTGTGACCCCAACGACATCTCGTTAGCGATGTCGTTGCGTGTAAAGCGGCCTTTACACCGCTAACCCCAGAGTTCTAGTACCCATTCATTTTCTTACTGATAGAATTTAGAAATCAGGTATTAATTATATGTTTTATCAGTTTTTAATTCATTTTAAATAATGAATTTGAATATTGACGCCCCTTTTGTGTGTTTAAACCCCCCCATTGATATATTGATCTTCTTCAATTGTAGTTCCCATTTTAGCAAAGGTTTGCTTCTGACCTGAAACGGGTAAATAAAAGTTACTTGATGTATTACTACACTTGGGACTACTCCTCTTTTACCAGAATGTCGATCTCATACCTCTAAATGAGGAATACCACTGTTTCCGGTCTTTATATGACTGGCATCCTGCATTTTTCATCATTTTTGTCATGCGATGTTTGACTCTGGACGCACTTTTTGGCACAGCGGCGTCAGACTCTGTTCACACTACAGAGTCTGACAAGCAATCTGAAGCTTCAGAATTGTTCAGCCAGAGCCGGGCGTCGGCTGTTTCAGGTTCACTGGTCTTCAGCCCTGCAGGAATTAATTCCTGCAGACTGGTGAGCAGAAACTAGTAGCTCAGGTTGCTAATTACAATGTTCCTATTTAACCCTTTAGTGACGGAGCTAATTTTCACCTTAATGACCAGACCAAATTTTGCAATTCTGACCAGTGTCACTTCATCATAAGGTTATAACTCTGGAACGCTTCAACGGATCCCGGTGATTCTGAGATTGTTTTTTCGTCACATATTGAACTTCATGTTAATACTAAATTTAGGACAATATTTTTTGCGTTTATTTATGAAAAAAATTGAATTTTGGCAAAAATTTTGAAAATTTAGCAATTTTCAACTTTTGAATTTTTATACCGTTAAACCAGAGATTTCTGTGACACAAAATAGTTAATAAATAACATTTCCCACATGTCTACTTTACATCAGCACAATTTTGGAAACAAAATTTTTTTTTGTTAGGAAGTTAGAGGGGTTCAAAGTTTATCAGCGATTTCTCATTTTTACATCAAAATTTACAAAACCATTTTTTTAGGGACCACATCACATTTGAAGTGACTTTGAGGGGCCTAGGTGACAGAAAATACCCTAAAGTGACACAATTCTAAAAACTGCACCCCCCAAAGTACTCAAAACCACATTCAAGAAGTTTATTAACCCTTCAGGTGCTTCACATGAACAAAAGCAATGTGGAATGAAAAAAAGCAAAAATTTAATTTTACCTAAAAATGTTGCTCTAACCCAAATTTATTCACTTTTAGAAGAAATAACACAACAAAATGGACCCCAAAACTTGTTACCCACTTTCTTATGAACGCGCCAATACCCCACATGTGGTCAGAAACCTCTGTTTGGACAAATGGGAGGGCTCGGAACAGAAGGAGCAATATTTGAATTTTGGAAAGCAAATTTGGCTGAAATAGATTGCGGGCACCATGTTGCATTTACAGGTCCGCTAAGGTACCTAAACAGAAGAAACCCCTCACAAGTGATGCCATTTTGGAAACTAGACCCCTCAAGGCTTCTATCTAGGGGTATAGTGAGCATTTTGGATCCACAGGTACTTCACAGATTTTGTTATCGTTACGTTGTCATATTGAAAATTTTAATAATTTTCTCAAAAATGTTGCTTTAGCATTCATTTTTTCACTTTTTTAAGAGGTAATACCAAAAATTTGACCTCAAGGTTTGTTACCCACTTTTTTATGAGCGCGGTGATACCTCACATGTGGTCTGAAACCTTTGTTTGGACAAATGGGAGGGCTTGGAACGAAAGGAGCAATATTTGAATTTTGGAAAGGAAATTTGGCTGAAAAAGATTACGGGCACCATGTTGCATTTGGAGGTCCCCTAAGGTACCTAAACAGCAGAAACCCCGCACAAGTGACCCCATTTTGGAAACTAGGCCCCTCAAGGAATTTATCTAGAACTTTGGTGAGTACCCTGAACCCCCAGGTGCTTCACAGAATTTTATAACGTTGAGCCATGAAAAAAAAAAAAAAATTTACCACAAAATTGTTATTTCAACCAGGTAGCTTTTTTTTTTACAAGAGTAAAAGGAAAAAATTCAGCATAACATTTATTGTGCAATTTCTCCTGAGTTTGGCGATACCTTATATGTGGTGGAAATCAACTGTTTGGGCGCATGGCAGGGCTCGGAAGGGAAGGAGTGCCATTTGACTGCAAAATTGGCTGGAATCAATAGCGGACGCCATGTTGCATTTGGAGAGCCCCTGAGGTGCCTAAACAGTGGAGGTCCCCCACAAGTGACCCCATTCTGGAAACAAGACACCTCAAGGCTTTTATCTAGGTGTATATTGAGCAGTTTGAATCCAAGAGTACTTCACAGAATTTGATAAGCTTAGGTTGCCATATTGAAAATTTTCATTTTTTTCACAAAAATGTTGCTTCAGCATCAAATTTCTTACTTTTTCAAGAGACAACAACAAACCGTGGACCCCACAGGTTGTTATCCAATGTCTTATAAGCACAGGGATACCCCACATGTGGCCAAAAACCTCTGTTTGGATAAATGGGAGGGCTTGGAATGGAAGGAGCACCATTTGAATTCTGGAAAAGTTGAAATAAATTGCGGGCATCATGTCACATTTGCAGGGCCCCTTGGGTCCCTATACAGCAGAAACCCCCCACAAGTGACCCCATTTTGGAAACTGGATTTTATTCAGGAGTATAGTAAGCATTTTGAATCCACAGGTACTTCACAAAAATGTTGCTGTAGCAACAAATGTCTCACTTTTAGGCTATGTGGCCATGATCCAGCGACACGGCGTCTAGTACACAGTGTCAGCCTTCCTGCAGTGATGTGAGTGTTGTCCACGGGAGAACGCAGCTGCCCATGCCCAGGATTTGGGTTCAGGCTGCTGTGGAGCTCTATGCTACCTGCAGAGAACACTCATCTCCGCAGCATAAATTGACATGCTGAGGCTCGGGAAGCTGCGCCACACGTCAGTGTATGCTGCGGAGAAAAGAAGCACAGTGGGCACGGGATTTCTAAAAATCCTTCCACTGTGCTTCTACTGCACAACGCAGCGCTATGGACGCAGGGAAAACACTCTGCGCCCAAAACGCTGCAAACCCCGATTGTGGGCACACAGCCTAAAAAGCGTCAATGGATGAATGGATAGATGTCAAACAAATATAACGTCCCATTCCCCTGCATATTCTAAGCTGGCGCCCTTTAGTGCCTTTCATGTGGCACTAAAGGGTGCCTAGCCTTGTATTTAGGCCCCCAAAAAATTAATAATTAAAATAAACGACGTGGGGTCCCCCCTATTTTTGATAGCCAGCTAGGGTAAAGCAGACAGCTGTAGCCTGCAAACCACAGCTGACAGCTTCACCTTGGCTGGTGATCAATTTGGAGGGCTCCCCTGGCGGTTTTTTAAAAAAAAAAAAAAACGTGGGGTCCCCCCCAAATTAGATCACCAGCCAAGGTGAAGCAGACAGCTGGGGTCTGGTATTCTCAGGGTGGGAAGAGCCATGGTTATTGGACTCTTCCCAGCCTAAAAATAGCAGGCCGCAGCCGCCCCAGAAGTGGCGCATCCATTAGATGCGCCAATCCTGGCGCTTCGCTCCAGCTCATCCCGCGCCCTGGTGCGGTGGCAAACGGGGTAATATACGGGGTTGATACCAGCTGTAATGTCACCTGGCATCAAGCCCTGGGGTTAGTGATGTCACAGCATCTAAACAGATACCCGACATTACTAACCCAGTCAAGTAATAGAAAAAAATAAAGACAAAAAAAAAAAATTATTTGAAAAAAAAACTCCCCGAAACATTCCTCTTTTACCAATTTATTGAAAATAAATAAATTTCGGTCGCTGTAATCCATTTTGGAGGTCCCTCGGCGACTCTGGACCTTCTAGAATATGGGGGGCACGTTCAGGGAACGTATCCCCCATTTTCTGGAAGAGCAAGCTCTCCATGAGCAGTGTGGGTGCAGTAATCTGAGAATACTGCACTCACACTGCCCCGGTCCAACCTAGGGCAGAGTGACCTGCAGTAATCTCATTCCAGAATATGAGGGGCACGCTCACAGAACGTACCCCCCATTTTCTAGAACAGCAGTCTCTCCATGTGAGGAGTGTGGCTGCAGATTACCATACTCACCCTCCCCCGGTCCACAGTGCAGCAGCCTGTGCAGCAGCGACGTCAGAGTCCCTGCTTGCAGGGATCCGGCTGACAGCCGCTGTCTGCGCATGCGCCGCCAGCTTTCAAGAAGCAGGCGGCGTGATCGCAGGGACGGAGCACCAGCAGACAGGTAACGTAAGACCGGGGGCTGGGGGGGCTGGGCTGAGCTGGGGGGGGGGGTGACAGGGGGTGACAGGGGGTGACGGGGGGTGACGGCGGGACAACTTTCTGCCGCATGTGACGTGTCACATGTGGCAGAAAGAGCAGGATGAATGCGGCCGCCATCTTCCACGCTCCGGAGGGGGGAGGCGGCTCTAGAGAACCGGAGAGGGCTCCGGGGACCAGAGATCTCCGGTGGCCCGGAGGAGGGGTCAGGGGGAGGACATTTCCCTCCGATCTGAAATGTTTGATCATTTCAGATCGGAGGGAAATGAATGCAGAGCTGGCGGCGGCGGGAGTTTTCAGCGCGCGTCGGCGCCATCTTGGATTTTCCGGAGGGGGGGGGGCTGTTGGATAGATTTCTCCGGTACCGGGGGCTTTGGGGGCACTAAGGGCTCATATTTATTTCTCATCTGACATGTTTGATCTCGTCAGATGAGAAATAAATCAATTTTACCGGCCATTTATTTTTTTTTAATGTTGTCGCCGGTATACGGTGTATACCGGCGATCGCATTAACGGGGTCCAGAAAAAACACCCCGATTCATAATCTGGGGGGTCTCAGCTACCCCCGGTAGCTGAAACCCCCGAGATTTTCGGTCGCTGGGGGGCGCTACAGGGTTTTTTCGGGCCGCCGCTTTAAAGCGGCGGAACAGAATAAGTACCCTGTTTTGCCGCCGCTTTAAGTCGTACGGCCGTCGTTATGAGGTTAAGGCATGGTTTTCATCCACTATGCGCCGATGATAGCTTCAGCAATCCCGGTCTTAGTGGTGATTCTGTTTGTCTACAAGAGGTAGTAATGGCAGATACTATAACAGCTTTTAAAAAAGGGCTGGATGATTTCCTCAGTACACAAAACATTGTTGGTTATAAATGACTTAGTGACTAAATGTAGAACTGGTGGAGGAAGGTTGAACTAGATGGACCTAGGTCTTTTTTCAACCTAAGTAACTATGTAACTATGTAACTATGTAACTATGTTATGTCTTGCGATTCTGAGTGGTGAGGACCTTCCCTTGTTGTGCATTTACTTCCTTCCCTTTTCTTTATTCCCCTGTAGACATATTGTCTCTCCTATGTGTTTGAGTGCTGTGTGTACGGGTTTTTGTTTTCCCTGGTCCATGTTGTTTCTGTGGAGTTTATTTTGTTTTCTGGCCTGTCACAAGGGTGGGGGAGAGGGGGAGTAAGATCAGGGCTTGGATAGGAATCGGGGTCAGCTGGGGGATCAGACCTGGCTACCATCAAGCCTACCTCCGAGATAAGAGACAGCACATGGTCTCAAGTCTGAGGGCAAGCCTAGGGGCCCCTGTTCTGTCATTACATACCCTGTGACAATTTTTCCTTTCAATCAGTTTAATCTCCTATATTAAGTTCTCACTAATAAACTGAGCAAAGTTCAACTGTTATGTTATTGACTATTCACAGAGCAAATTAAGAGGAAATCCTGCTTTCCTATCTCTATTTAGCTCAATCTTAGAATTAGCAGCAGAATGTGGGAAATCTAACAACAGAACTGAGCAATGTATCTGTGAATCCAGCACTGGTAGAGATAAAACACTTACTAGAAAAGGGCAGATGAAAATCAATGATTTTTGTAAGATTTGTAGAAAAGGAGAGATCATTGGTTGGCTTTGGATTAGCCAATAGTCTGGTACATAAATATATACGCTGTCACTACGATCCTGAGAACTCATTTTTAAAAATACCCTAAGTAATATGACACAATGCATAAATTTAGGCTCCTATCACTTGTCTTAGTCATAACAGACTTTTGTCTCTAGGCGTCTGGCCAACAACTTTTCTGTAAAATCCAATCGTTGTTCAGCCATAGAGCACTTATCTGTGTAGCATAACCTGACAGTTAAATATACCCGGTCGTTGCATGCTGCCAGCCTTGTCAAGTAAACAGCGATCTAATTCTATGCTTGAAAATACCGTGTTTCCCCGAAAGTAAGGCCCTGTCTTACATTAATTTTACCCCCAAAAGTCCCACCCTGCCTTACTTTCGGGGGAGGCCTTACATTGGAAAAAAAAATAACAATTTCCCCCTCCCCCCTCCCCCCTGCAGCCTCCCCATTGTTTGAGAGTCCAGCATCCACCCCATCCTCCCCCCTGCAGCCTCCCCATTGTTTGAGAGTCCGGCATCCACCCCATCCTCCCCCCTGCAGCCTCCCCATTGTTTGAGAGTCCGGCATCCACCCCATCCTCCCCCCTGCAGCCTCCCCATTGTTTGAGAGTCCGGCATCCACCCCATCCTCCCCCCTGCAGCCTCCCCATTGTTTGAGAGTCCGGAATCCACCCCATCCTCCCCCCTGCAGCCTCCCCATACAGTGGTTCTGCCCCCCACTCTGCCACCACACACACTGACACATACGGTACCGGTACAGCCCCACACGGCACCCACACACATATCGTACCGGTACCGTACACACACACACACACACTGACACATACAGCCCCATACGGCACCCATACACATACCGTACACATACCGTACACATACCGTACACACACAGAGAGAGAGTTTCGGAACTTACCGTTACTTTCCTTCTGCCGGGGACGCCGGGGACGCCGGGGACGCTGGACCAATGGGAGCGAGCCTGCAGGCGGTGACGTCGCGGCTGATTCGGCCAATCAGCTGCGAGCCGGCTGACTGGCCAATCACAGCTCGAGCTGATGGCCAGCAGGGAGCCTGTGACGAACAGGCTGATCGGCCAATCAGCATCAAGCAGGAAGAGCGTTGACCCGGGACGCGCCGCAGGCCGGCGAGATTGCGGGGGCCATTCACCGGAGGAGGCCTTACATTACGCCGCGACCACCACCAATAGGCGGCCTTACATTCCCCGGGCCCCCCCGCTACCCTGCCTTACAATCGGGGGGTGCCCTACATTGGCGGACCCCCCCGAAACCCCCACCCTGCCTTACTTTCGGGGGGGTCCTACTTTCGGGGAAACACGGTAGTAGTCAGATGACAAATATTTTTTTTCTCATATATCAAGCTCAGCATCTCTTCCTCTATTATGTGCTGTCATTGCAAGTCAAGAAATTTACCTGCACAATCTAATGATATAGCCCCCAATAATTTGCTGTTTCTCCACTTTTCTGGAGGAATATGTTTCTTTTTTGGTGGCCTTTGTATTTGTGCCTTATTCTTTATTTGTTTAGCGCCACTTTTTAAAATGTATTTCTTTTTTCAGTCTTTTTTTATATTTTATTGTCAACTTTGCCTATACAAATGATTTGGACAGATATGTGGCTTTTACACATCTGATGTTTTTGGTGTATTTCACCTCAGTAAGATTTCTGGAGGAGTTTTCAATTTTACACAATTTTGTATAAAATTTTGCAAATTTTGGGTGCTTAAAAAGTTGCAATGATTGATTGATTAAAGACAGAAATAAAGGACATTTTTTTATTTTACACCAAATAAACCACATGCGCCATTTAGAAGAATTTGGCATAAAAAACCATCAGCAGATACGGGACGAGAAAGAAAGAGAAAATGGACTTCAATCAATTGCAAATGATAAATCTTTGCGTAATTGGTATTACGCTAAAAAAAACCAAACACTGACCGACATCAAGTGTGAACACCTGTTCACACAGCTGCTATGACTACCCAAAACACATACAAAAGAATATAGCAGCGCTCTTTACGTGCTAAAATATATGCAAGCATAGAATATGAAAATTAGACTGCATTAATGCCATACAGAATATACTTAGAAAAATGAAGGTACTTAGCTCATAAATCTGGCCAATTCATGTGTGCCCATCCACCGCGGCAAGGTGACCTTTGTTTGACGGGACCCTAACCTAATATCATGTCTCTTCTGAACTAAAAGCCTACAAATTTATGGAAAGGGAGGAACCAGCACTAAAGGCCCCGTCACACTAAGCAACATCGCTAGCAACATCGCTGCTAACGAACAACTTTTGTGACGTAGCACCGATGTTGCTAGCGATGATGCTGTGTGTGACATCCAGCAACAACCTGGCCCCTGCTGTGAGGTCGCTGGTTGTTGCTGAATGTCCTGGGCCATTTTTTAGTTGTTGCTCTCCCGCTGTGAAGCACAGATCGCTGTGTGTGACAGCGAGACAGCAACAACTGAATGTGCAGGCAGCAGGAGCCGGCTTCTGCGGACACTGGTAACCAATGTAAACATCGGGTAACAAAGAAGCCCTGTCCTTGGTTACCCGATATTTACCTTTGTTACCAGCCTCCGCCGCTCTCACTGTCAGTGCCGGCTCCTGCTCCTTGCACATGTAGCTACAGCACACATCGGGTAATTAACCCAATGTGTGCTGTAACTAGGAGAGCAGGGAGCCAGCGCAAAGCAGTGTGCGCTGCTCCCTGCTCTGTGCACATGTAGCTGCAGCACACATCGGGTAATTAACCTGATGTGTGCTGTAACTAGGAGAGCAGGGAGCCAGCGCTAAGCGGTGTGCGCTGCTCCCTGCTCTCTGCACGTGTAGCTGCATGCGCTGGTAACCAAGGTAAATATCGGGTTGGTTACCCGATATGTACCTTAGTTACCAAGCGCAGCATCTTCCACGCGGCGCTGGGGGCTGGTCACTGGTTGCTGGTGAGCTCACCAGCAACTCGTGTAGCGACGCTCCAGCGATCCCTGCCAGGTCAGGTTGCTGGTGGGATCGCTG
The DNA here is from genome assembly GCF_048569485.1 of Anomaloglossus baeobatrachus. Classification (NCBI taxonomy): domain Eukaryota; kingdom Metazoa; phylum Chordata; class Amphibia; order Anura; family Aromobatidae; genus Anomaloglossus; species Anomaloglossus baeobatrachus. The sequence continues at coordinate 51,899,661 of NC_134359.1, forward strand.
GAGCGTCGCAGTGTGACATCTCACCAGCAACCTCCTAGCAACTTACCAGCGATCCCTATCAGGTTGGATCGTTGTTGGGATCGCTGGTAAGTTGTTTAGTGTGGCTGGGTCTTAATTAAAAACAACCTTGGGCTGATAGGAGGAGAGCACAGACAGAAAATGAGGCTTATACCTCCAATTATATACTAAAAAAAACCATCAAAAAACAGCACCATTAGTCCAGGAGAAGCATGAAATGAAGCTAGGGTACATTGAAAGACGGGTTGCCTTGCTGTGGTCGATGGGCTCACATGAATTGGCCAGTTTATGAGCTAAGTACCTCCATTTTAAGTATATTCTATATGGCATTAATGCAGCTTTAATTTCCTATATTCTATGTTTGCAAATATCTTAGCTCATACAGAGTGCTGCTGTATTCTTTTGTTTGTATTATTGGTGTTATGTCACATTTGTTGAGGTGGATGCTTGAAGTCCTCGGTCGGAGTTGGCACTTGTTGGTGGATGATGTTGGGACAGCGAGCTCAATATAAGAGAGTAAAGGAGGTTGTAATGGGTGCATGACAACTGGAGAAGTAGAGTAGTATACCACGGAAGATGGAGACTCAGTGAAGGGAGAGAAAAGTAAAAAAAACCTGTGGATATAAAAAGCACATATAGGGTCTTACCAAGATAACAACAGTAAGGGTTAATGAAAACCACCCACCTGAGATGGTTGTGTGACACACAACCAGTATTAAAGCATGTATCAGCTGCTGGAAACTCCACGTGCCAAAGGCAGAAACAAGGCAGAAATAAGGATAAAAAGTGGAAAAAGTGGATTTCCTGATGAAGTAGAGGGGTATCTCCGAAACACGTAGAATAAACCACTCTGCATTGCTCTTATTTGGAATTAACTCTTTATTGGCACAGCAGCGCAGACGTTTTTCCACTTTTTATCCTTGTTTCTTTCAAGGGAGACAAAAGGACAGAGTCAAGATAAGGATTCAGCATAGAAGACTCTTCCATGTAGCAGATCTGAGTAGGTGGAAAGATTTGCATTAGCAATGTAGCAGAGCCCAGCAATGTACCAAAGTTGATTACTACACGAGACTCACTGGAGTGATTTATTTGTGCACCTAAATTATAAAATTATTAAATGGAAAGGAAATGTAAAGCTCTCATGGATCATTTCCATCTTCTTTATAAGAGTGTAAATACTTTTTTCCAGGACTTTTGTATTGAAGACCTATAATAGGACATCAACATCATATCAGCGAGGGTACAACTCCCAGTTCCCTTACCAATAATCATTACAGGGGTCTCTGCTCTGCAGTTTCTCCATTGTTTACCAGGCACAGCGCCATACATTTTATAGTGGCTATACCTGGTATTGCAGCTGTCTGCATCTCAGTCCTATAGTAGTAAGGGCTCACTAACAGGTCAGTTTTTCATATATAAATTAATATCCATGTTTTTCATGGCTACCACTCATACCTAATAAAATGCATGAGCCCTAAATAAAATTGAGCTGTTGACCATTTGAGAAAGTAGTCAAACTGTAAACCAAGACTAATGTGAAAAATATAAACCTGTAAATGGAAAATCACAGATAATTGTCACAAGTAGGTTTTTTGCAAGCATCGCCGACTGCCATGGCGGCATGAGATGTGTGAATACTACAGATTCTGGCACTCTGACTTCTAACTTCTCTGATGTCTGTGATCAGCACAGGGAGACTCGGGTGTCAATTCACAGACTTTGTAGTTCATAGACAGGCGAGCAAGAATTAATCTCTGATGAGCTGCTTGTTAGTCTTTTTGATCACATGCTATGGGGGAGCCAATCACATTCACTCCCCTCCTATATACTGTATGCTGCCTGCACTATTCCATTAGTGAAAGCTATAGTTAATCTATACTGGTCTGAAGCGATGGCTTGATCCAGACTTACTGGTGGTTGTTGTGCATTATTGCTGTGAGTGGACGTGGTGTTAACCCTTGTTGTCCTTCTGTTGCTTCTTACTTTTCTTGCTTTGCTCCTTAGTTTCTTACTGTTTGTTCCTGTGAATTTGTAGTGTGTCTAAGTTACTTTTTTCCCTGTCCATCTATCTCTGTGTTGTCATTACAATCCTGCCCCTTCCTTTCCTGGCAGGGGGGAAAGATTAGCTCGGGTCAAGAGAATAGCCAGGCATAAGACTCAGGTCTCTCCACTATTAGGGGTAACCCTTAGGACAAGGACAGCCTAGAGGTCCATAGCATGAGGGACAGTATAGGAGCCACCTATCCCTCACAATCTTACAGTCACGTTGTGAAAATAATAATGTGTATGATACCCGACTACTGAGACCCTATTAATTTACTTACCAGAGGTGCCCATTTGCAAATTCTTACTACTAAGGGTACTTTCACAATCCGCCCTTTTGGAAAACAGCGGAATCCGTTAACGGATTCCGCTGTTTCCCATAGACTTGTATGGATGACGGATTGTGCCAAAAGTACCTGCGTTGCTTCCGCTGGCCGACGCTGCATTGCTTCCGCCAGGTGGAAGGAATGTAGCATCTAACATTTTTTGACCATCGGAATTCTTTATTTTTTCACTGCGCATGCTCATCATTTTTTTATTTTTTTTTTTAAATCACAGAAACTTTATTTTGTCCCTCGGTGGCTGAACGATCAGCTTTTGAGAGCGCTCAGCTGAGCGCCCGGCAGCCGGCTTTTGAGATCGCTCAGCTGAGCGTCCGGCAGCCGGCTTTTGAGACCACTCAGCTGATCGCCCGGCAACCAGCTTTTGAGAGCACTCAGCTGATCGCCCGGCAGCCAGCTTTTGAGAGCACTCAGCTGATCGCCCGGCAGCCAGCTTTTGAGAGCAATCAGCTGAACGCCCAGCAGCCGACTTTTGAGAGCAATCAGCTGAACGCCCAGCAGCCGACTTTTGAGAGCAATCAGCTGAATGCCCGGCAGCCGACTTTTGAGAGCGATCAGCTGAGCGCCCGGCAGCCGGGTGATCAGCTGATCGTTCACAATAGTCTGTCGCCAGTAAAACTGTAAAGAAAAAAAAAAAAGAAGCTTTCCGTTGTTTTGTACGATCCGTTGCATCCGTTGTGCCATTATATGCAACGCATCCGTTGCATCCATCACACAACGCAATGCAATGGATGCCGTTCAACGCAAATGTGAAACTAGCCTTAGCTGTCCCCCATTTATCATAATGGAGCATGAATGTGCATTGCCGGCTAATTGGCCATCTCTACATTGGGAATGATTAAATAATCTGCTATACCGGTTTAAACAGTTATTCCAGGGGGTTTGTCCACCAGAGCTTTCAACCACGGGGTTGTATCCTTCAGATCAGTCGAGACCTGAAAATCCCATTGAACTTCCTACCATATAATGATTAGAGCAAAAGGCATTTATTGTAAAAAAAATCATTCAATTCAAGTTCTTTTTTAATTCAATAATGTTTTTAGAGTTTACACAACGCAGCGTTTGCTTGATGAACGGCGCTGTTTATTTCACTGTCCATTAACGGAGCCCGACGCCGTCTCAAAATTGACTCTTAAGTTCCCCTAACAGCCTGTGCTGCCATGGAAACTTAATTAGCTGTCAAGACAATGTAATATATTTTCAATGAAACATTTGCAGCCAAAGTTTTGCTCATTGAGAGATCGTGACACAGTCCCCGTGCAGAAAAACAACAAAATTAAGGTTTAAAAACTTCATGAATGAACTTTGTATAAAAGTTAATAATAAAATGTGGAATGTTTTGGTTCATATCCTACAGCAAAATCGTGAAAGGGCTAAAAGTAGAGGAAGAAGACAACTATCACGCTAGATATGGGGAAGTACTACGCGTACGGCGACAGGGAAGGGAAACCCTGTGTCTAGGGAAAGGGGAGATGGTGACCCCCGACCAAACCTTGCGCTGGCCCTGGTTCCCCTGTCCATCCTAGTTAGGTTTCGTACCTATGCGCTGAGCAGGATACCTGACCCTGGTTGACCCTAGAACTGAGCTCTAGGTAGGGAACGGATGGGATGAGCATTTAATCTACCCCACTAAGCTCTAACAAAGACACAGGGAGCACAAATAGGGGAAAACACAGGAACAACTTATCTCCAGGATATCTCAGAGAGGTACAAAAATGAACAACAATGATTCTTCGGATGGACACAAGCCGGCATCAAAGGCCTGTATAGGTTTTTAACTCTATCACCAGCACAGACCAAGGGGAAATGAGAGTATTTAAGGACACCAAGAGAAGTGCTGATGGTTAACAGCTGAAAGATGAGGAAATCTGCAGGGTCCTAAAGGGAAAGGGATTAACCCCAAGCAGGGAAGAAAAGAATGTTAGAGATTAGTTTGTGTAGACAAATCCTGTGATCTTTTAGGCTATGTGCGCACTAGGCCGTTTTACCTGCGGATTTACCCGCGGTTTTGCTGCGGCAATTTCTTGAGAAATCTTTGAAGACATTTCCCAGCAAAACCTATGGGAAAAAAAAATAGCTGTGCGCACACTGCATTTTTTTCTCAAGAAAATTCTTTGTGAAGATTTTCTTGAGAAAATTTCTCGAGAAAATGTGCATGTCACTTCTTTTCTGCAGGTACCTGCGGTATTTCACTCTATTCACTGTAATGTAATCGCGAAATTCCGGGGATATACCGCAGGTAGCAAATGATGTGCGGTATACCCCCGGTAGAGCTGCGATTTACCTGCGGTAATGCTCATCGCTGCCTGCAGTTTTGCAGGAAGTGATGTCATTATGCCAGGAAGAGGAAGCGGAGCAGAGTAAACACACATGTCACACTACCTGGACGCCGCACAGAAGCGCTTCCGTGTGACCTCCAGGTGCCCATGCAGTCTGTGTCCCGCGGCTGCCTGCCCTGCAGTGTGTCAGTGTCTGCCCGCAGTATCGGCAGCTTGTCACGCTGCAGCGCAGGCAGACACTGACACACTGCAGTGCTGGCAGTCATGGGGATGACGAGCGCTGCTGCCAGGAGGTGAGATGAGATCATTACCTGCTGTGATGATCTCCTGCCTCCTGACGTCACCGCGGTCACTGCTGTCTATGCCCGTCTCGCGAGCGACCTGAGACTGTCACTAGCGGTGACGTCACGGGCTCTCGCGATACTGCTGACAACGCGGCAGGCATAGAAGTCAGTTACAGCGCTGATGGCAGGACTGCAGGAGATCGTCACAGCAGGTAATGATCTCATCTATCCTCCTGACAGCAGCGCTCGTCATCCCCTGCAGTGACCTGGGCTATTGATGTTAGCTCAGGTCACCGCATTGCTCTCTCAGCCAATGGGGAACATTCTGTTCTTCATGGACTGGGACAGTGACTATGGTATGGATCGCCGTGGGACGCCCCCTCTTATTGGATTACGCCGGACGTGGAATTGATTGTTCTTATCAATAAATTGGTGAAAGAGGGAATGTGGGGAGTGTTTTTTTTCAAATAAAACTTTTTTTGTTGTCTATTTTTTATTTCTTACTGACTGGGTTGGTGATATCGGGTATCTGATAGACGCGTGACATCACTAACCCCAGGGCCTGATGCCAGGTGACATTACACATCTGGCATCAACCCCATATATTACCTCGTTTGCCACCGCACCAGGGCAATGGGATGAGTTGGGGCGAAGTGCCAGGATTGGCACGTCTAATGGATGCGCCACTTCTGGGGCGGCTGCAGCCTGCTATTTTTAGGCTGGGGAGTGCCCAATAACAGTGGACCTCCCAATTCTGAGAATATCAGACCCCAGCTCAAGAAATTTTCTTGAGAAAAATCACTTTTCTAGTGCGCACATAGCCTTACAGCCAGACACCACAGCAGTCATGCACACTCCCTGTCAATCCATTCAAAATCATTTTTACCAGTTTTGACAAAAATAACTTGCTCTCATTGTGTTAGGGCGCTCAGTAGGTGAGGTGGATTTCTAAGCCCAAGGTCTGGGTAAGCACATGTGTCGCGGGCGTTTGTGCAGCAGAAAGGAGATCTTTAGCAGAGCTGCTGAAAGCCATAAGCAGACTGGTAGCTGAGGAACTGAAAGCCACAGGCAGCCAGGGGATATGCTGTAGACTGAAGACAGATTGCAGAGGTACCAGAAGCCACAGGCAGACAGGAGATGTCCTGATTGCTGCAGTCAGGTTTCAGAGGTACTGAAAGCTGCAGGCAGACAGGTAGTTGAGGAATTAGAAGCCGCAGACAGCCAGGAGATGTCTTGGATACCAAACACAAGTTGCAGAGGTGCTGAAAGCTGTAGGTAGCCAGGAGATTTCCTGGAAACTGCAGACAGGTAGCAGACAAAATTAAAAGCGACGGGCAAACAGCTGAGAAACTAGAAGCCGCAGGCAGTCAGAAGACATCGTGGAGACCATAGACAGATTGCATAGATACTAGAAGATACTAGACATCCTGAAGACTGATAGCTGTGCACAGGCAAACTAAAAGTCTTAGGAACACTGAAGTCTGAATACCAACACATAGGTTTGTGTCTTGGTAGGCCTTTTATAGGAGTAAGAATCTCATTATAGGGAGTACGCCAGGCTACTTGCAAAACCCGATGTGGAGCACAAGAAAGTTTAGCAGATCAGGGTGAAGTGAACAGAGAACACACCTGGAACAAATGTGTAGCACACTGTCACTTCCATAGATCATGAATAGAGTGGCAAGGTGCATGTGTCACCAGATGTTCTGCTCAATTTCACCTGCATGCAGCCCTGTTACTCTGGGGAGAACCAAGGGGACTTGTTGCAATCGTTTAAAAGTCTAAAAAAGATCTTCCAGAACTTGGGGGGAAGAATATTTTGAAGACCTGTATCTATCTGGAATCTGGATATCTATTTTAGTATAGCTCATGGCACAGACCCAAGTCAGTAAAAGCTGAAGTCATTACATGGAATTGTGATATATATGTACAATCTTAGTCAAAAAGGCCATAAATGATATCAGGTGTTGAGAATATATGGGGCTCCAGTAGTGGTTGACACAGGGAAATCTGGAGTACTGAGTAAAAGCTCCAGAAGATATGCCTCTAGCGCATTTTGCAAGCAATGTCACTGAATATGGGAATAACATGGTAGGATTAAGTAAAATGATTGCATTGGTATAACTGGGAATGGGTTTTCTCCAGACTGAGAATCTGGAAATTGACTTATGTAAGTGGCGTTTAGCCCAGCCTGCTCCTTGCTAGCAGCGATTTCACTCTCTGTACATGTTATTACTACATTAATGAGAACACGAAGCAAACAGGGAATAAGTCATTATGACAGATCCACCTGTGCCTCAACTGGAGGGTAAAATACTTTGCAGAGTTTCTGTCATACGTTGCTGGTTGCTGCAATGGTCTAATGAAAGAATAAGCAACCCGTGACTTTCCAGCTGTTGTTAAAGTACAACTCTGCCAGATCGTCGGCCCGCCACCATCATTTTTCTTAGATTACGACGGCTGTGAGTCACAATCGATGTCTCAATGTCCTGATGATTTGTAGAAAGCCTCATTAAGACTAAAGGAATATTTTACGAGGAATGATACACACTATTTTCAAGAAACTCCTGTTTAAATAAAAGGGTTGTTAAGGATTAGAAAGTTTTAGTTTTTTTCGAGACTTCTTGACCCTTCTTGTAAAATATCTTCTCAAATAGCTCCCCTTTATGTATCTCCAACTATTCTCTAGTAATTTTGAGCCATGAATTTCTATTGCAGTGTATCCAGCAATCAATCGGAAGCTTCTTTAAAGGTGGTAGTGGGTGGTCTGAAAGCTGCAGGCAGACAGGTAGTTGAGGAATCAGAAGCCGCAGACAGCCAGGAGATGACTTGGAGACCAAACACAAGTTGCAGAGGTGCTGAATGCTGTAGGTAGCCAGGAGATTTCCTGGAAACCACAGACAGGTAGCAAAGAAATTAAAAGCCATTGGCAAACAGCTGAGAAACTAGAAGCAGTAGGCAGTCAGAAGACATCGTGGAGACCATAGACAGATTGCAGAGATACTAGAAGATACTAGACATCCTGAAGACTGGTACCTGTGCACAGGCAAACTAAAAGTGAGTGAACCTGAGATTTGATGTTCGGAATTCATGTTCGGAAACTGACTACCAGAAAAAACAAAGTTGGGGTTTGAAGTTTGAGTGAGTTACAAGTGCAAACCACTCAATCGAGCAGCCCTGTGCTCGGGTATGAGTGGTGCTCAGCCCTGTGCAAGCCACATGCAGTGTGTGTACGTCTCGTACTGGGGGTAAAATTAGCGTGATCTGATGTAATATGCACACACAAAAAAATATAAATTGAAAAACCCTGTCCACCCTCCCATGGGCGTGTTCTGCTGATAGCTGGGTGCATGTGAGTAGAGCCTCGATCTGCTCAATTACTGACTTCCATTGAGGTTCGAATCAAGTCAGGGTCAAAACAGAACCTTTTTACGGTTTGAATGCACCTGCCAAACCAAACTTCCAAAGGTTCGCTCATCTCTAGTGGTGGGCCCCTTACATACAGGGCTCCTGTGCAATTGCACATGTCACACCAAGCGATTATGGTAGTGTGGTGTTCTATATACCTCGCATACAGTGGCGTAACTTGAAGTTCAATGACTCTGATACAAAAGCTCCAGTGGGACCTCCAATTATTGCAAGTCTTTAATAGTATTGGTGTTTTCAAAAAGGGACTTTTTGGGCCTTTTCGGCTTCAGAGCCCAGGTGCGATTCCGGCCCTTCACCTATTGTAGTTATACCCCTGCTTTCAAAACCTCTACTGCTGGGAGTTAAAGGAGGATGTTCAGAACTCTGATATTGATGGCTGATCTTCAGAATAGGTAATCAATATTAGATCGATGGGATTCTGATTAGAGATGAGTGGACTCCTGGAAGTACAGTTTGGCGGGTGCAGTTGGACGTTAGATAAAGTTCGGTTTGGGACCCAGACTTGACCTGAATCCTAATGGAAATCACTAATTGGGCAGTTTGGATCTCTGCCCACATTCAGCCAGCCATCAACTTCTGAGGGCAAGGTTTTTCCATTCAGACATCTATTACTCCATTGCTTGAGCTGCAGAATCCAAAAATGGCCACTACACAGTGTATGGAGCCGTGCTGTTCTGGTTTTACATCCAACCATTGCCATACTTGCTAACAACTAATAGGTGGTCCTGAGTATCGGACCCCCACCAATCTAATGTAAATTATCTATTCTAAGGATGGTCCATTAAAGGGAACCTGTTACCACTTTTTTGGCCTATAAGCTGCGGCTACCACCACCGGGCTCTTATATGCAACATTCTAGCATGCTGTATATAAGAGCCCAGGCCTGGGGTATAACAAAGAAAACACGTTACAATACTTACCTAACGGTAGCGCGGTTGGCCATATGATCGTCTCCGTTGTCCGGTGCCGGCGCCGTCTCTTTTGGCCATCTTTGTTCTCCTTCTCTAGCCGCGGTGCATGACGGGTCCGACGTCATACACACTCATCAGGTCCTGAGCAGGGCAGATCAAAATTATTGTAGTGCGCCTGCGCAGGACCAGCGAGTGTGTATGACGTAGCCGCGTCATGCACATAGGAGTCAGAAGGAGGACGAAGATGGCCTGGAGAACGGAGACGCCCATCTGGCCAACCGAGCGACCGTTAGGTGAGTATTAAAAAGTGTTTTTTTTTGTTCTCACAGCGGACTGAGCTCTTATATACAACATACTAGAATGCTGTATATAAGAGCCCGGTGATGGTAGCCACAGCTTATACGCCGCAAAAGTGGTGACAGGTTCCCTTTAATATCAAAGTCCTGGACAATTCCTTTCAATAACTCCTTTAAATGGATAATAATAATATTTATTCTCTTATATAGCGCCATTAATTCCAAAGCACTTTACATACATCAGCAACACTGTCCCCATTGGGGCTCACATGCAACCTTATTGTCCTTCCTACTAGTTTCGCAGCGTCCTGTTTTATATCACAGTTGCCTATGTAGATGGTTCAGACAATTTACACTGAAAACCGCACGTCTGCCATCACTTTATTTACTGCAGTAGAATGAAGTGATATTAAATGCTGGTATTTGCTCCCCGTGGCGCAGGTAACAAATAAGCAGTTATTAAAGTCTTGTACGGAGGCAGAAGCTCCCCTGACCCTCTAATCAGTTAAAGTAAGTTTCCAGTTACCGCTGAGCTATTGCTTGTCATTTTACAACATCCTCAGAGTAAAACAAATGCAATATTTTGCTGGATTGCTGATATGTGACATCTCTGATGTGTCCGACTTTAACTTCAGTTTATTGGAACATTAGTTACTTAGTATTTATTTATGTACTGTGAATAGCTATTGCTTTTTACATAGGCAATATAAATGTTTCTGCTGGGAAATTACTATACTGGAATGGATTAATTCATTGCTCATGGTTTGTATAGCACCAACATATTCTGCAGCTCTGTATAGAATTATTACCAATAAGGGTTGTTCTTTTTTCAACATTATAAAAGGGAGAAATTGCAAATTGATTGAAAAATCAATCAACTCTGTAATTGATCTTTTATTAGAAACCCATATAGATATTTAGGGGTTTTTAATTCTACAGTTTTCTACTAATTGTCTACGTTACCGGCCACTTCTGTAGTTTATCAATGGTGGCTGGTTTCGTAGGCAAAGAGCACAGTGCTTTCAAGCTTTTTGCTGTACAGCTTGCAAGCGCTGCTCTGAAGCTGATTGCTGGATCTGGACAGATTTAGGCGCACATTGCAGTTTTTTCAGCACACAAACTGCAACCAAAACTGCACCTTGTCAGAGAGAGCCTGGAAAAACGCAGCAAAAATGCACCAAATTGACAGCATGCATTTTTGATATGTTTTTTTGTGACAAATGTTGATAAAAACGCTAGAATGAACATGCTACTTCTTTTTTGTCACACACTTTTGTCACATAAAACGCTGACAAATAAACTGCAATGTGCGCATAGCAAATCTGACTTCTCATAGACTTTGCTGGGAAGTCAAATGTCAGAAAGTTCTGACAACAAAACTGCGACAAAAACGCAACAAAAAAAGTAGCGCGCGCATGTAGCCTTAGCCTCCCTGTGCTCCTCCCCTGCCTCAGCTTGCTGCATTACATCTGAAAGTTTGAATCGACTGTGTCAACAATGTTAATAGTAGGAACTGTCAATCATTTGTGGTCTCACTCCATCAAACCCCCTGTTCTCAGACTGTAAGTAAACAGATATTATCAAGGGGCTGGCTTTCACCAACAGCAGGAAGCAGGCCACGTCCCACCACACCCCCGATGTGTGATTTAATGTCCCAGATGGTAGGAGCAGTGAGAGCAGCACCTGTCACACTGAATTACAGGTAGTGTGTGGATATGGAACAGCATTATCGATCTCATCTACATCGTTTATGAAGACAGGGACAGTAGAAGAATTTTATATCTCCCCCGAAGTACCCATTTTAAAAAAAACTGGATGATCATCGTAATGCCACACTAATAACATTTAGTAGTATGCCAGCTGTCATGTTTCTGGTTTTTACATCTCTGCACCAAGAACAGGGGTCTATCAACCACCCTACTACCTGAGACCATCACTGGTGGACACGAACAGAAGAGATCCCTTTGCAAGAACAGTACATGAACCTTTTGTAGTCCAATAACTCATCATATTACACAATTCCACTTGCTTTGGAGGTTATAGTGGCCCCCTGACCTTTTGGATCCCTGTGCAGCTGCAAAGGTTACACCATTGACATGTCCACCCCTGGAGACCATCCCTTCCAAGAAGAGAAAAATGTAACAAAGAAACACAGGAAAAGAGGGAAGGAAGGAACACAGGAAAGGAAGGAAGGAACTCATGGAAGGAACTCATGTAAGGAAGAAAGGAACACAGGAAGGGATGGAAGGAAGGAACACCGGAAAGGAAGGAAGGAACATAGGAGGGGAAGGAAGGAACACAGGAAAGGAAGGAAGGAACACAGGAAAGGATGGAACACAGGAAAGGAAGGAAGGACGAAACAGGAAATGAAGGAAGGAAGGAACACAGGAAAGGAAGAAAGGAAGGAAGAAACACAGGGAGAGAAGGAAGGAATGGAAGCAACAGAAGGAAAGGAAGGATGGAAAGAAGGAAGGAGGAAGGAAGGCAGGCTATGTTTACATGTCATGCATTTTGCAGTGAAAAATGCAGCATTTTCCTGTCCCAGTAAAGTGAATAGGATTTCTGAAATTGTATGCAAATGTCCTTTATGGTTCCTTTCAGATATGAGTCAGCTTTCAATTTGCAGCATGTAAGTTCTTTCAGTATTTTTTTCCACAGCATTTTTCACCCATTTTGATGAATAGGAAAAAAACGCACCGAAAACTGCATCAAAAACACAGCAAAATTATGTGTATTTTGTGCAGGATTTTCCTTACCAACAATTTGGTATTTTCAACAAATTTTTCTGCTGCAAATCTTAAATGCACATAGCTGAAGAATGGTAAGAAAGAAAGAAAGAAAGAAAGAAAGAAAGAGCAAGCAAGATGATAGAAAGGGGGATAAAAAATGGAAACAAAGAAGTAGATCAATAATTCATACTAACTGGAATAACTTCTAAATAAATTTGTCCTTGAGATGTCCTTTTCCCATCAATTGGCTGTAAATTATTTTGAGTCATTTTGTTTTATTGGTGTCTGAGAAGATATGAAGACTTTGACACGTTGTTATCTGTGAAATGCAAACTTGATCTATTATAGGAGAAAATGCTAAATCATGGTATGTGACAAGTTATGGAGTTCTGTAGGATATTTTTGTATTTCATTTCTTTGTCTTTACCCTTGGCACATCCTATTGACAATTGGTTTGCCAACAGTTGTGAAGATGTTGCTACATTTCCAGGAGGAATAACAGAGGATCACTACATCACAGAGATAAACAGATGTTGCAGAATCATTGATTTACGGAGAGAACATCTAATTGTCTCCGTAAATATGCCAAGAAAAGTGACCGGTCCTCTTTAAATTACCAGATTTTACCGCAAAGAGTGAAAAGTGTTGAGAGCAGGAATTGAGTGCGATGTTGGAAATAGGCATTAATAGCTTATTGTAACTGCCATTATTTGCTGGAACAGGACATTCTGAGATTTTTTTGTATATAAGATATGGGATGAGGATGAGCACTGCCACCTGTGTCTTGCATTAAAGGCTTTTTTTATTATTATTTAGAGACACTTACTTGTTAAATCTAAGGACACTCGGCTCTAATTATGCCACTTGACCTTCCCGCCATATTTAGCAGTGCCACGAACCACACAATTATTAGGAAGCGCTCGTGTTACATTTTCAATGACATACTCTCCTGTTATTTCCTCTCTGAAAATGTACTTGGCCAAGAGAAATATCCCACTATTGTTCACACCCAAACCATGGGCGGAGATGCTTCTAATTAAATCCTGTGCAAATCCTACTTAATTATGTGACACATCAAACCATGTTAAAAAAAACCCCACAAAAAATCCGATGTGACTTTATGTTTATTTTGCTTGCAGGAAATAATTGAAAGGGTTTCTCATGAAAGCAACACTTGTCTATATGTCCTATTAGGATATATGGGAAGCATAAGAGAAGATCCCGTACTAAGACCCCTCTTTATAAGCAATATGGAGCAGTGTAGATGCTCCGAATTTGGTGGGCATAAGTCATACATTGCCGCCATGTAACACCCAGCACTCTATGGAAAAGGAACAGGACCTATGTTGATCAGATGATTGCCCTGGCGGGTGAGGAGATGGCTCCTTAGATTACTATAGTAGTGTACATAGAAAACAGGCAACCCAATATCAAATATTACAATTTGACACCATTATTGGACATTTTTTTTATTTTTTTCCCCTTCATACTTTTCCATTACACTTGGGCCAAGTTCCTTATCTTTTAGTTTCCTTACAATGATGGCGAGTGATGCACCAGTTCTTACCATCAAAAAGACTGAGGTCACATGCACACATAGTATTTGGTATATTTTTTACCTCAGTATGTGTAAAGCCACGTGCACACATTGAGTATTTGATACATTTTTATTTTTTTATTACTTCAGTATGTGTTAGGCCATGCGCACACATTGAGTATTTTGGGAGTTTTTACCTCAGTATTTTGTAAGGCACAGGTTGAGTATTTGGTGCCTTTTTTTATCTCAGTGTTTTTAAGGCCACGTGCATACATTGAACATTTGGTACATTTTTTTACCTCAGTATTTGTAAGGCACACGTTAAATATTTGGTGAATTTTTTTACCTCAGTATTTGTAAGACCAGTCCACATGCACACATTGAATATGTGTTACATTTTTTCACCTCAGTATTTGTAAGGCACAAGCATACGTTGAGTATTTGGTACCTTTTTTACCTCAGTGTTTGTAAGGCCACGTGCACACACTGAGTATTTGTTGAGCTTTATACCTCAGTATTTGTAGCCAAAGCCAGGAGTGGAAAAATCTGAGGAAAAGTATGAGGGTATGTGCGCACGTTGCTTTTTACCTGCTTTTTACCTGCTTTTTTGCTGCTTTTTCTTCTGCGCTGTTTAATGCCAAAATGGATGTGTTCTTCTATTCAAGCAAAGTCTATGGGAATTTGGGTTTCTTGTTCACACTATGTTGTTCAAAATGCTGCCTTTTTGTGGCAGAACTTTGGTCAAAAACTCAGCTTTGCAGTGCAAAACCCAAATGGCAAAAACAATTGACATGTTGCTTCTTTGAAAAGCTGAGTTTTTGACCAAAGTTCTGCCTCAAAAAGGCAGCATTTTGAACAACATAGTGTGAACAAGAAACCCAAATTCCCATAGACTTTGCTTGAATAGAAGAACACATCCATTTTGGCATTAAACAGCGCAGAAGAAAAAGCAGCAAAAAAGCAGGTAAAAAGCAGGTAAAAAGCAACGTGCGCACATACCCTAAGGCCGAGGCCACACGGGCGACTACTGCGATCCTCGCATGACACTCGTCTCACGCTGGCAACAAAGCTGGAGCCTAGTGTCATGCAAGTGTCGCGGGCGGAGGAGGGGACGCCGCGCTCTTCCACTGCTCGGGTCCGGCTGCTGCTGCCGCTGCTCGGTGGCTCGAGCGATGGGCCGGATCCCGGGGACTCGAGCGGCGCTCCTCGCCCGTGAGTGAAAAGGGGTGGTTTGGTTTTAGGGATATTGTCCGTGACGCCACCCACGGTTGTGGTGATTTTGTGGACACCACCGCTGCTCTGCACGGGGATCTTGGGAGCGGTAACAGGGAGCAGCTTGGTTGTTAGTCCTCCCCTCCGTGGGTAGGGGGTTGGTTGTCCCGGGGCCCAGTGATGGGGTAGGGATGGATGACAGGCGGGTTGCGGGGCCTGATGAGGTGCAGGGTCGCGGGGGCAGCGCTGTGCCGCACGGCACGGTGGTACTCACTCAGCCCAATGATGAGCACACAGTTCACGGTAAAACAAGCGGCTGGATGGACGGGTCCCTTGGACGGCTGCGGTGTTGTTGCTCCCGGCAGGTTAGCGGTGACTGTCTTTTCCCTGCACCTATGCTGTCTGTACGGTTCCAATGGGTTCCCACCGGTAACCCGCTCCCCGACTTGGATATGGGCCGGAGGAGCCCCTTTTGCCCGCAGGCACTGGCCCTGAGAAACGGTTGCGGTGGCGGTGTCTCTCTCACTGGGTTGGACTATTGCCTTCTGTCGGGACTTGACTGTTTGGAAACCCAGGAAGTCCCCTTCACTAACGGATTTGGCAAATTCACGGCGACTCCTAGCCTTGCCGGGGTCCGAAAAGCCCCTGCCACTGGTGCTGGCTTCTCTTTGTGTACCGGTCCGGTACCGCCGGGCCACCACCCGTCCACGGTCCTTACGGTAGACTCCAATCGGCCACTCCTGCAGACGGTCACCACCGTCCACCAACCTTGCTGTCTCGTCCGGGCCACACACCCGGACGCTGTCAGTCAGTTGCTCTGTTACTACTTCACTTCTGCTCACTTTCACCTCCAACACTAATCTAACTGTTTTCCCGCCTTCAGGACTGTGAACTCCTCGGTGGGTGGGACTAACCGCCTGGCCCACCCCCTGGTGTGGACATCAGCCCCTGGAGGAGGGCAACAAGGGTTTTGTGTCTAACCTTGATGTGCCTGCTGGGAGTGTGGGGTGTTGTGGTGTTGTTCTCTGTGGCCCCTGGCTTGTCCAGGGCGCCACATTCCCCGTTAGTTAAATGCAGACCGTCCTCGGGCTGACCGTCCAACACCGGTTTTATTTTCACCAACTGGAAAATATAAAAATAGAAAACGGTGACAGACATACAAGTAAAATAACATCTTCCCACATCGGGAGGTACTCTTACTTAAACGTTGCGGTAACGGTTACGGCTTCCGCTCTCACCCACCCAAGCAACCTGGCCCTGATGCTGCCCCTAAGCAAACAGGCAGCACCCCTTGACCCCAGTCCTGCACAAGTTGCCCGAGCGGGTTCTGTCCTCTCCAGGGGACCCACGTCCACGGGGAGCCCCTGAAACCCCCAGAGGATCGCCACCGGTTCCGGTGGTGGCTGGGCCCCAGCCTGCTCCACTGCGGGCCCTTCCTCCAATCTGCCTCTCCGGAGGCGGTAACGGTGGAAGCTGTAACAACAATATTTACAGGCCATAAGTTTGTGGTTGCCTTGCAAGTTCTCAGGCATGTTCATAGAAGTTTCTATGTAAACTTGTAAAAAGGGGGTCCCAACGGGGACCAGTTGCCGGCTACGACCGGTTCCAAATCAGGTTGCAATCAAGTGACTTTTCACGGTTATCATTGACTTATCATTCATATCTTCAAAAACTTTCAAAAACTTTTAAACTTTAACACAGGTGGTCCAAACGGGGACGGTGACAATGGCATTCCGCTGCCCTTACTGTGCACTTTTGTCCTCCCCACCCGGCTCTGGGTGGAAGAACACGGGCACCAGCCCCTCCAGCGCATAGCAAGCGCGGCAAGGAAGGGCCGCCCGATACCCGTTGTTCCCACTCCGGGGGATGTAAGTGGCCTCCATGTCATGCAGAGCGACGACTCCTTCATCTTCTTCCGAAACGGGCTCGGTGTCAGGCCCGGAATCACTATCGTCCGTCCCTGCGCCAGGCGGGTTGCCGCCAGCTGCCGCAGCTTCCAGGCTCGCCACTCTCTCGGCCACTGTTACAAAGGGGTGTACACCCGACGGGCCAGGCGCAGCGCGGTACACGGGCAAGGAGGACGGAGGCGGCATGGGGGCCAGGGGTAGACTGGGTCCCTCAGCCGCAATGGCCGGTCCCTTGGGGACACAGGGGCGTGGGTCACTCACCATCTCCTCCATCATGGCCTCCATTCCATACACCCGTGCAACTGCAGCTACCTCCTCCACCTCCGCGGTCCACTGCTCCATCAGCCTACAGATCTGGCTCCGGTAGTGTCGGCAGATCCCTGCCGTTCGGGCCCTCAGCCATGCCATTGTCCCGGGCACCGGCTCGGTAGCCTGCGCATAGCTCGGTGGAGCGGACATTCTTTGCAGGGGTCAGCGGATCGTGGGGTCCCGGCGTCCCTATCTGTATAGCCGCGAGCTACACGCGACCAGTCGCCATTTCGTCCCCCTTAGTCTCTTTCCGGACCCTCATTTACAGGGGCGGGGTTTTGGCCTTCGCGCCTCCTCTACTCGAGGAGACGCTCGTGCGGGAACTCTTCGTGCCTAAGATGGCGGCTTTTCAAATTTTCTGTCCAGACACCTCCGGCAGTCACACAAGGCACACTTCCACCAGTTGGTAGAACGGTAGGATCCTGTTCGTGATTCCAAGTGGTCGCGGGCGGAGGAGGGGACGCCGCGCTCTCCCACTGCTCGGGTCCGGCTGCCGCTGCTCGGTGGCTTGAGCGATGGGCCGGATCCCAGGGACTCGAGCGGCGGTCCTCGCCCGTGAGTGAAAAGGGGTGGTTTGGTTTTAGGGATATTGTCCGTGACACCACCCACGGTTGTGGTGATTTTGTGGACACCACCGCTGCTCTGGATGGGGATCCCGGGAGCGGTGACAGGGAGCAGCTTGGTTGTTAGTCCTCCCCTCCGTGGGTAGGGGGTTGGTTGTCCCGGGGCCCGGTGATGGGGTAGGGATAGATGACTGGCGGGTTGCGGGGCCTGATGAGGTGCAGGGTCGCGGGGGCAGCGCTGTGCCGCACGGCACGGTGGTACTCACTCAGCCCAATGATGAGGACACAGTTCACGGTAAAACAAGCGGCTGGATGGACGGGTCCCTCGGACGGCTGTGGTGTTGTTGCTCCCGGCAGGTTAGCGGTGACTGTCTTTTCCCTGCACCTACGCTGTCTGTACGGTTCCAATGGGTTCCCACTGGTAACCCGCTCCCCGACTTGGATATGGGCCGGAGGAGCCCCTTTTGCCCACAGGCGCTGTCCCTGAGAAACGGTTGCCTTGGCGGTGGCGGTGTCTCTCTCACTGGGTTGGACTGTTGCCTTCTGTCGGGACTTGACTGTTTGGAAACCCAGGAAGTCCCCTTCACTAACGGATTTGGCAAATTCACGGCGACTCCTTGCCTTGCCGGGGTCCGAAAAGCCCCTGCCACTGATGCTGGCTTCTCTTTGTGTACCGGTCCGGTACCGCCGGGCCACCACCCATCCACGGTCCTTACGGTAGACTCCAATTGGCCACTCCTGCAGACGGTCACCACCGTCCGCCAACCTTGCTGTCTCGCCCGGGCCACACACCCGGACGCTGTCAGTCAGTTGCTCTGTTACTACTTCACTTCTGCTCACTTTCACCTCCAACACTAATCTAACTGTTTTCCCGCCTCCAGGACTGTGAACTCCTCGGTGGGCGGGACCAACCGCCTGGCCCACCCCCTGGTGTGGACATCAGCCCCTGGAGGAGGGCAACAAGGGTTTTGTGTCTGACCTTGATGTGCCTGCTGGGAGTGTGGGGTGTTGTGGTGTTGTTCTCTGTGGCCCCTGGCTTGTCCAGGGCGCCACACAAGTGTCACTGCGATTGAGGTCCGTTCATATGATCGGACCACAGCTGCGGGCGGTGGGTCGGCTCTGAGGAGGGGCGGTCCGGCGCTGAGGAGGGTAGGAAGGTATTTATCTTCCTCTCCCCTCCTTTGCTAGCTATTGCGATTTATCACACTGCACTCGCGGTATACCGGTGTACATAGACTTGAATGGGTGTGAGAGCAGAAAGGAAGGATCGCATTGCACCCGCGATTTTTTTTTCCGGTCCGATTAGGGCTGAGAAAATAATCGCTCATGGGTGCTGGCACATCGGCTAATATTGGTTCGAGTGGAATGTGATATTTGAACGCATTCCACTCGCTCCGATTTTCATGCCGTGTGTCTTAGGCCTAATAGAAACATGGGCACCACTTCTGTATTATTACCCACTCCTGATTTTGCCTTAAAAACACTGAGTTAAAGAGCTCATCAAATACTCAACATGTGCACATGGCCTAAAACAACCATTAGGCTGCTTTCACACATCCGTTTTTTCCTCTGCGGCACAATCCGGTGCTTTGCAGAGAAAACGTAACCGTTTATTTTTGCCGCCGGTTGCTTTTTTTTTGCATAGACTTACATTAGTGCCATATTGTGCTGCATGGGCTTGCGTTCCATCCGTTTTTTTCCGAAAGCGGCAGATTTAGCCGATGCGGCGGCGGGATAGAACGTTGCCTGTCACTTTTTTTGTCTGGCAAAAAAACCCGCATCGCGCCGCATCCGGCCGATGCGGCGCGATTTGCAATGCATGCCTATGGACGCCGCATGCGGCGTCCTGCGGCAAAAACACATCCGGCCGCCGCATGCATTTTTTTCTACTGCGCATGCTCAGTAGCCTGCTGCAAGCAGCAAAAACCGGACGGGCCGCATGTAAAAACTTATGCAAAGGATGCGGTATTGTCGCCGCATCCGTTGCGTAGGTTTTAGAGCCGGATTGGCCGGCTCTGCTAAAACCGGAGGTGTGAAAGCAGCCTTATTGAGCCACCTTTCTTTAAATTCCCCCCCTCACCCCATAGTAGCCACATGGTTCACCTCATTGGCATTAATGCCTCTGAAAAAAAATAGATTTCAATTTTTTCATTAGAAGAAAACTTCCCAAATATAAAACCATCCTACAGATCGAAAGCTGTGACCCACCATAGACTTTCAAGGGGTTTTCCCACTTACAAAATTAATTTTAATCAATAGAATAGATTACAATTAATAGAATAGATTTACTCAAAACATTTTTTTGTAACAAATGTGCACATTGTAGCTGAAAACATTGTACAGATTATGGGAGAGAGAAAGCAGTGATTCTGGCTACAAGCTTATTGTGGTCGTAGCATGCCAGTTTCTCTATAAGGGATTGTTCATGATAAGAAAAAAAATGTTTGTTTTTTTCATAAGTGATTTTAGTCTGTTTTTTTATGTGTCTAATATTGAATCTCACAAGCTCATACCCCTTCACACAGACAGCAGAACCGGAGACATTAGCACCACGAAGAGCAGCGGCAGGGACAGGTGAGTATAGGAGTGCATGATCTCCGTGTGCTATCACGGATAGCACACAGAGAACACACGTGTGTCAAAATCATGGCACATGGAGGGCCAAATGCATCTTTAACATGTCAGTGAAAAATGTGTGTGGTTTTGACTGATGTGTGAAAGAGGCCTTACAGACAGAAAAAAGCCAGATAACGTATTTGATGAGAAAGTTCAGGATGCTACAATTATGAATGAATGAATCAATGAACAAAAAATAAATCCCTAGGTTGCAATTAGAGAGGAGCAAGATGCACAGATGATGTTGCACCAGCTGTGGATAATCAGAAGCCACCGGGGACGCCGGAAGGTAAGACATTTTAGGTCTCCCATCCACCCTCTGGGTACCACTGACCTGGATCAGAGTCCTGTGAATCGATCCGCTAATCTCTAGTCCCATCCGTCATGGATACAATGTGATAGTCCAGGATTTGGGTCTACACCCTGCAGTCTCGAATGTCTGCTGAATGTCCTTCACTGCCACCGCCCCCTGATATCTCCTCTTGCCGTTTTAGAAAGAAATGGCAAATAGGTGTGGATTGGGGTTAGGTTAGTGGTGTGACCAAAATTTGCTGTGTGTAATACATGGTTTGTTCCTGTTTCTGTTCTGTAAAAGTTGGGTGGTAAGGGTCAGCACACACGGCGAGTAATACGGAGACAGTGGAATGCGATAAAAAAAAAACGCATTCCACTCAGACCAATATTACTCTAAGAGGCCGCTCCCATGAACAATTTTTTTTCTCAGCTCTAATCGGACCGAGAGAACAGTCACAGCATGCTGCAGTTGGAATGCAGTCCTGTTCCTCTCGCACCCATTCACATCTATGGGACGAGAGAAACATTGCATTGCACTCGCATTACACCAGTGGCACATGAGTACAGTGTGATTCTCACATCAGCTGGCAACGGAGGAGGTAGGGAGATAAATCCCTCCCTCCCCTCCACAGTGCTGGTCCGCCCCTCCTCAGGGCCGGTCCTCCCCTCCTCTGCGCCGGCCTTCCCCTCCGCAGCGCTGGCCCTTCCCTCCGCTATTGTTGTCTGATCACAAGATTGAACCACAGTCGCATGACACTCGCATGACACTTGGCTCCCACTGTGCTGCGAGTGTGTGCCGAGTGTCACGCGAGCACTCACAGTAATCCCCGTGTGGCCTCACCCTAAGGCTATGTGTCCACGGGAGAATGTAGCTGCGGATTTTTCTGCATCAAAATCCGCAGCTTTCCCGCAAAATCCGCACCTTTTCAAAGGTGCGGATTTGCCGCGGATTTACCGTGGAATTGCCGCGGATTTGATGCGGATTTTGGTGCGGATTTTTTTTTTTTTCCCAATTTTAAAGCCAAAATCCGGATGAAACCTGTGCTGCAGATTTTCGGGAAATCCGCGGCTTTTCCGCGAGAAATCCGCGGCAAAATACGCGCATTTTCCGCAGCGTGGGCACATAGCCTAAGGCTCCCACTCCTATGCTAACCCACCACAGCCACAGCCCCTCTAGGAGTCTGTCCAAACCTAAGAAGCCTTTTAGTCTAAGGAAATCTATTAGATAGATTATATTCCCTACAGAAAATAATAAGACAAACATCAAATTCTGCTAATTATCTCCGCACTTTGTGATTGCTCCCTGCGGTAATTTTCCAGCTGTTTCCTATTTTCAAGCAAATGATCAGCTTTTCATTGCTGCAGAGACAAGATTTATTGTATTCTCACTATGTCATGAGCTGATAGCGAAAACAGGAATCTGACACATATATTCATAGAAAAGTGATATACACAAAAGATTAGGGAGACATCAGATCTGGATTTAGGAGGAATATTAGTATTGTCGGAAAATGGAACAATTTTCCTACATTACTCTCTGCTCTTGTATTACTGTATGTTTCAGTTATACGGTATAAGTTATACATCAAACCTTGTACATCTGTCATAAAAAAGAAATGCTATTAACCTGCAGCCATAATGTCAGTTCACAGGTAAATATAATTTTAAATATATTTCTTTTTCGCTCCTAATTGGGAGACCCAGACAGTGGGTGTATAGCTACTGCCCTCTGGAGGCCGCACAAAGAACTACACTTAAAAGTGTAAGGCCCCTCCCCTTCTGGCTATACACCCTCCCGTAGGAGTACAGATTCCCCAGTTTTAGCTTTGTGCGCAAGGAGGTCAGACACGCACGCATAGCTCCATTGTTTTTAGTCAGCAGCAGCTGCTGACTATGTCGGATGGAAGAAAAGAGGGCCCATACAGGGCTCCCAGCATGCTCCCTTCTCACCCCACTGTATGTCGGAGGTGTTTGTAAGGTTGAGGTACCCATTGCGGGTACGGCGGCAGGAGCCCACATGCTGATTCCTTCCCCATCCCTTTTTACAGGGCTCTGGGTGAAGTGGGATTTACTGGTCTCCAGGCACTGAGACCGTGCTCCATCTACAGCCCCTGGAGAAGATGCTGGATGGAGCGGAGTACATCAGGGACATGGCCCTGCTTCCTCAAGGTACTCTGTGTCCCCGTGCATTTGGCGCTCACACCGCAGCATGCTGGGTGTTGTAGTGCGCCGGGGGACATCAGCGCTACGGCGCTTGTGCCATGGCCTCATTCAGCTTCGCTGAAGCAGGCACACTTATAGGAATCGGTCGCGCCGGCCGCTGGGACTGCGGCGCGGCTGGCACTTGTGGTGCGCCGGGGACTTCAGCGCGGCCCGCGCTTTTACGGCGGCCGCGCTGATAACTCGAGTCCCCGGCTTTTGCGGCCTGCTTCCGTTCGTTCCCGCCCCCGGACCTGCCAGTCAGGAGAGGGGCGGGACGCTGGCCACGTCTAGGAATCGGTCACGCCGGCCGCTGGGACTGCGGCGCGGCTGGCACTTTTGGTGCGCCGGGGACTCCAGCGCGGCCCGCGCTTTTACGGCGGCCGCGCTGATAACTCGAGTCCCCGGCTTTTGCGGCCTGCTTCCGTTCGTTCCCGCCCCCAGACCTGCCAGTCAGGAGAGGGGCGGGACGCTGGCCACGTCTAGGAATCGGTCGCACCGGCCGCTGGGACTGCGGCGCGGCTGGCACTTGTGGTGCGCCGGGGACTTCAGCGCGGCCCGCGCTTTTACGGCGGCCGCGCTGATAACTCGAGTCCCCGGCTTTTGCGGCCTGCTTCCGTTCGTTCCCGCCCCCAGACCTGCCAGTCAGGAGAGGGGCGGGACGCTGGTCAGTGCATCAGCGCCGAGGGCTGGAGTCGTTTTTACATACTCCAGCCCTCACAATCGGCACAGAGGGGACACTGTTTCCCGCACTTTTGTTTGGGAACTCCCACGGACCGCCCCTCTCCACAGACGCCGGCAGCCATTCCTGCTGACACGCTGAGCTGCAGAGGGGAGCCGGGGAGACCCAGACAAGGAATTCTGCAGCCTCTTACCCGCTGTTCAGCGGGCGGTAAGCAGCCCTCAGGGCTCACCCCCTCTTGTGCCAGTAGTATTCTTAGTATTTTGTTTCTACAAATACTTTGTATTGCATAGCGCTGGTCGCCCTTTGGCTTTAGACTCTCTCACATTGCAGAGAGCCAGCAGCATGTCGTCCGTAAAACGCAAGGGTGCCAAGGCACAGACATTATATGCTTCCTGCACCGCATGTGGGACTTTTCTACCGGCAGGCTCCACGGACCCCCATTGTGTGCAGTGCTCGGCCCCTGCGGCGCTTGCACAGTCGGGACCTCTGCTGGACGTGACCCAGGGTGTACCACCTGTGAATGCTGTCCAGGTGACAGGAACTGAGTTTGCAGCTTTTGCTGACAGAATGTCTCTCACTATGTCACAAATTCTTGACACATTGCGAGCTAGGCCTGTACTTCAGGCCACGGACACTGTGCAATCATTGCCCCCTGGTCCCCCTCAGCTCCAAGCTCCGGGACGGGCATATACACCTCAGGGTGAAGACTCTGACTCGGACGATGGCCCCGGGCAGCCTAAGCGGGCTCGCTATGACGGGCCTTCACATTCATCTCAATGGTCAGGATCCCAGCGAGATGAATCTATGGGTGATGAGGCGGACGTAACTGATCAGGATTCTGATCCTGGGACCGCTCTCAATCTAGATACACCAGATGGTGACGCCGTAGTTAATGATCTTATATTTAACATCAATAAGATGTTAAATATTTCCCCACCAGCTCCTCTTGTGGAGGAGTCAGCTTCGCAGCACGAGAGAATCCATTTCAGATACCCTAAGCGTACTTTAAGCACTTTTCTGGACCACGCTGACTTTAGAGACGCAATCCAGAAACCCCACGCTTATCCTGAAAGGCGTTTTCCTAATCGGCTTAAAGATACACGCTATCCTTTTCCCCCTGAGGTGGTCAAGGGTTGGACCCAGTGTCCAAAAGTGGATCCTCCAATTTCCAGGCTTGCAGCTAGATCCTTGGTTGCAGTTGAAGATGGAGCGGCACTTAAAGATGCCACTGACAGGCAGATGGAGCTCTGGCTGAAATCCATCTATGAAGCGATTGGAGCGTCATTAGCGCCTTCTTTTGCAGCCGTATGGGCACTCCAAGCTATCTCAGCCGGGCTTGCGCGAGTTGACTCCGTCACACGTGCATTTGCCCCGCAGGTAGCACCATTGACCTCGCAAATGGCGGCATTCGCGTCGTACGCGATTAATGCTGTTCTTGACGCTACAAGCCGCACGGCAGTGGCGTCAGCCAACTCCGTTGTTTTGCGTAGGGCCCTGTGGTTGAGACATTGGAAAGCAGATTCTCATTCCAAGAAGTGCTTAACCAATTTGCCTTTTTCTCGTGACCGATTGTTTGGAGAGCGTTTGGATGAAATCATCAAACACTCCAAGGGTAAGGACTCATCCTTACCGCAACACAGACAAAACAGACCCCAACAGAGGAAGGGTCAGTCTGGTTATCGGTCCTTTCGAGGACCGGGCAGGTCCCAATTCGCCTCGTCAAAAAAGACTCGAAAAGACCAGAGACGCTCAGATTCTTGGAGGTCTCAGTCACGCCCAAAAAGGACAGCCGGAGGAACCGTTGCCAAGACGGCGTCCTCCTGACTTGCGGTCTCCGATTCCCACACCCGCGGTCGGTGGGAGGCTTCCCACTTTGGCGACATCTGGCTGTCACACGTCAAAGACCGTTGGGTGAGGGATATTCTGTCTCACGGGTACAGGATAGAGTTCAGTTCTCGTCCGCCAACTCGTTTCTTCAGAACTTCTCCACCACCAGACCGAGCCGATGCTCTGTTGCAGGCGGTGGCCGCTCTAAAGGCGGAAGGAGTGGTGACCTCCGTCCCTCTTCAGGAACAAGGTCACGGTTTTTACTCCAATCTGTTTGTGGTCCCAAAAAAGGACGGATCGTATCGGCCCGTCCTGGATCTAAAGTTGCTCAACAGACACGTAAAAGTCAGAAGGTTCCGGATGGAATCCCTACGCTCCGTCATAGCCTCAATGTCTCAAGGAGATTTTCTAGCATCAATAGATATCAAAGATGCGTATCTCCACGTGCCGATCGCACCAGAGCATCAGCGTTTCCTACGCTTCGTCATACACGACGAACACCTGCAGTTCGTAGCGTTACCTTTCGGTCTGGCAACAGCCCCCCGGGTCTTCACCAAAGTCATGGCAGCAGTAGTAGCTGTTCTGCACTCGCAGGGTCACTCGGTCATCCCGTATCTAGACGACCTGCTTATAAAGGCACCCTCTCAAGAGGCATGCCAACACAGTCTGAAGGTGGCACTAGACACTCTCCAGAGTTTCGGGTGGATTATCAACTTTCCAAAGTCTCATCTAACCCCGACCCAATCTCTGACTTATCTTGGCATGGAGTTTCATACTCTCTCAGCGATAGTGAAGCTTCCACTGGACAAGCAGTGCTCGCTACGGACTGGAGTGCAATCTCTCCTTCAGAGCCAGTCGCACTCACTGAGGCGCCTCATGCATTTCCTAGGAAAGATGGTAGCAGCAATGGAGGCAGTCCCGTTCGCGCAGTTTCATCTGCGCCCTCTACAATGGGAGAGCCTATTAGGGTGGGGAGCGGTGTATCTCCACCACAGGGCTCAGGGGATGTGGACTCTGGAAGAGTCCACCCTGCAGATCAATGTTCTGGAAATCAGAGCAATCTATCTTGCCCTGCGAGCCTTCCAACAATGGCTGGAAGGCAAGCAGATTCGGATTCAGTCGGACAATTCCACGGCGGTGGCGTACATCAACCACCAAGGGGGAACACGCAGTCGCCAAGCTTTTCAAGAAGTCCAACGGATTTTGACGTGGGTGGAAAGCAGAGCGTCCACCATATCCGCAGTTCACATCCCAGGCGTGGAAAACTGGGAAGCAGACTTTCTCAGTCGCCAGGGCATGGACGCAGGAGAATGGTCCCTTCACCCGGACGTGTTTCAGCAGATCTGTTGCCGCTGGGGGACGCCGGACGTCGATCTGATGGCGTCACGGCACAACAACAAGGTCCCAGTTTTCATGGCACGGTCTCACGATCACCGAGCACTGGCGGCAGACGCCTTGGTTCAGGATTGGTCGCAATTCCGACTCCCCTATGTGTTCCCACCTCTAGCATTGTTACCCAGAGTTCTCCGGAAAATCAGGTCCGACTGCCATCGAGCCATACTCGTCACTCCAGATTGGCCAAGAAGGTCGTGGTACCCGGATCTGTGGCATCTCACGGTAGGCCAACCGTGGACACTACCAGACCGTCCAGATTTGCTGTCTCAAGGGCCGTTTTTCCATCTGAATTCTGCGGCCCTGAACCTGACTGTGTGGCCATTGAGTCCTGGATCCTAGCGGCCTCAGGTTTATCTCATGAGGTTGTTGCCACAATGAGACAGGCTAGAAAACCATCCTCAGCTAAGATCTATCAGAACAAGGTTCTCATTGCTCTCCAGAAGCCGCCTTTCGAGCCTTTGAAAGAGGTTCCCCTTTCTCGGCTTTCACAAAAGGTAGTTTTTCTTGTGGCGGTCACGTCTCTTCGAAGAGTGTCCGAGCTAGCGGCGTTATCTTGCAAATCTCCCTTCCTGGTGTTTCACCAAGACAAGGTAGTACTGCGTCCAATTCCAGAGTTTTCTCCCAAGGTGGTTTCTTCCTTTCATCTCAATCAGGATATCACTTTGCCATCTTTGTGTCCGCATCCAGTTCACCAATTTGAAAAGGGTTTACATCTGTTGGACCTGGTGAGAGCACTCAGGATTTACATTTCTCGCACGGCGTCCCTACGCCGTTCTGATGCGCTCTTTGTCCTAGTCGCTGGTCAGCATAAGGGATCGCAAGCTTCCAAATCCACCCTGGCGCGGTGGATCAAGGAACCAATTCTTCACACATACCGTTCTGCTGGGCTTCCGATTCCATCTGGACTGAAGGCCCATTCTACCAGAGCCGTGGGTGCGTCCTGGGCATTGCGGCATCAGGCTACGGCTCAGCAAGTGTGCCAGGCGGCTACCTGGTCGAGTCTGCACACGTTTACCAAACACTATCAAGTGCATACCTACGCTTCGGCAGATGCCAGCCTAGGTAGACAGGTCCTTCAGGCGGCGGTGGCCCACCTGTAGGAAGAGGCTGTCTGACAGCCCGTTCATGTGGTATCTTTTTACCCACCCAGGGACTGCTTTTGGACGTCCCACTGTCTGGGTCTCCCAATTAGGAGCGAAAAAGAAGAAGGGAATTTTGTTTACTTACCGTAAATTCCTTTTCTTCTAGCTCCAATTGGGAGACCCAGCACCCGCCCTATTTGTTCTTAGGGTTTCGTTTTTTCGGGTGCACATGTTGTTCATGTTGTTTCTTAAGTTCTCCGATCGTGTTATCGGATTGAATTTGTTTTTGAAACTGTTATTGGCTTTCCTCCTTCTTGCTTTGGTACTAAAACTGAGGAATCTGTACTCCTACGGGAGGGTGTATAGCCAGAAGGGGAGGGGCCTTACACTTTTAAGTGTAGTTCTTTGTGCGGCCTCCAGAGGGCAGTAGCTATACACCCACTGTCTGGGTCTCCCAATTGGAGCTAGAAGAAAAGGAATTTACGGTAAGTAAACAAAATTCCCTTCTTTGCTGACTGTTGGTAAAAATGAAGTTATATTCTCCCTGCAGCCACAGGTGGTGCCGGAACTGCAAACACTGAGCGCCCTGTACACAGTGAGTGCGATGTAGTCTCACTGTGCCTTGACCGACATCTTGCTCTGTGGTGTGTGTAAGGCCGGAGTCACAATTACAAGTGACTCGTGGAAGTCTCCCATTGGTATCACCCGGCGCGGCCGCACACTCTCCAGACAGGAGTGTCTCAGCTGCATAGAAATTCCTGCAGCAGACCCGCTACTGTCAGGCACGTGTGCAGCCGTGTCGGGTGATGCCGATGCGAGACTTGCACGAGTCACTCACAAGTGTGACTCGGGCCTAACAACCAATGCATAGTGACCAATGACTGACTCTTCATGGCCCCAATGTTGCACCCATAACTCAAAGCCAGCAGCTGCAGGGAAAATATAACTTTAATATTTTCCCTGCAGCTGCACTTTCAGTTATACTGCTGCACACATTTAAAATGGAATTTATCTGCAGATTAAAGGGTACTTAACACGCTGTGATATCGCTTTCCATATCGCTAGCGAGTGTACCCGCCCCCGTCGGTTGTGCGTCACGGGCAAATCGCTGCCCGTGGCGCACAACATCGCTAACATCCATCACACGTACTTACCTGCCTAGCGACATCGCTGTTGCTGGCGAACCGCCTCCTTTCTAAGGGGGCGGTTCATTCGGCGTCACAGCGGCGTCATTAAGTGGCCGCCCAACAGCAGAGGAGGGGCAGAAATGAGCGGCTGGAACATGCCGCCCACCTCCTTCCTTCCTCATTACCGGTGGATGCAGGTAAGGAGATGTTCGTCGTTCCTGCAGTGTCACACATAGCGATGTGTGATGCCGCAGGAATGAGGAACAACCAGCGGCATGCACCATCAGCGATATTATGAAAAGAAGCGACGTGTCAACAATCAACGTTTTTTGACATTTTTGCGATCGTTGTTCCTTGGTGTCACACGGTGCGATGTCACTAACGGCGCCGGACGTGCGTCACTAACGATGTGACCCCGACGATATATCGTTAGCAATGTCGCAGCGTGTAAAGCACCCTTAAGGCTATAACTGCAGGAAAATATCATTTTTTATAACAGGTTTCCTTGAATTACATGCAAATGGGATCTAATACAAAATTAGAGCAGTTTGATATAACATTGTTAGTTAAGGCCCTGTCACACACAGAGATAGACCTGTGGTAGACCTGTGGTAGACCTGTGGTAGACCTGTGGTAGATCTGTGGTAGACCTGTGGTAGATCTGTGGTAGATCTGTGGTAGATCTGTGGTAGATCTGTGGTAGATCTGTGGTAGATCTGTGGTAGATCTGTGGTAGATCTGTGGTAGATCTGTGGTAGATCTGTGGTAGATCTGTGGTAGATCTGTGGTTGCAGTGAAATTGTGGACAATCCGTGCCAGGTTTGTGGCTGTGTACAAATGGAACAATATGTCCATGATTTCACTGCAACTACAGATCTGCCAAAGATTTATCTCTGTGTGTGACAGGGCCTTTAGCGTACTTGTTAAAGATGATTTTAACTCATTTTCATAGATGGAGATTGTTGGATAGTACTTATGAAAACAAACTAATTGGCAAATTACTGCTTAATAAAATTTACAACCATTCTTGAGATATTACTATATATATTATTATTATTTTTAGTTTGGAAGCAATGCGCTTAAGCTAGCCTGGATCAACAGTGCACTCCAACAATTTCTGCCAACTTCAAAACACACATTGCTTACAAGCTCAATAGAAAAGAGCTTGTAAGCTCTGCACAATATCTGCAGCATCGGTCGGTCTCCAAGGTGATGAGCTGTATGCAAAAGAAAAGTGTTAATATCCGTAGAACGGCTGAAAAATTCAATAAGCAGTAAATTGCAAAACTGCTTATATTTGAAAGCACTATATGGCAATATAACAATTTATGAAGAAGGGAATAACCCTTTAAGTAAATCTTTGGCATAACATGTACAATGTGCTATTTTTATTCACTGTGCATAAAGCATGGAGAGGATTAAACATAAGAAATATTTTAATGCATTGCTAATGAGATTTCCTACTGTGCACTATATGAATGAAGAGGTATAAGGGACTGGGGTACGTACACAAGCGCCATATTTTATACCACACTAAAGAATATTGGGATAATAGAGGAGACCCTCATCTCAGAAAAAGTAGGACCCATTATGTTCAATCATTTTTCTTAATGGGAACCTGTCAGCAGAATTTTCGCAATTAAACTAAAAGATTCCCCCTCTGCAGCTCCTGGGCTGCATTCTAGAAAGGTTCCTGTTGTTATTGTGCCCCCCTTTGAGACCTAAATAAATACTTTATAAATTCTTACCTTTTTGTATGCAAATCTGTTTTTATGGTCACGGTGGCGGGCTGTTTTTCGTCTGTTATTCCTCCCCCTCCTGCCGCTGTACGCCGTCCCCCATTGCTCATTTACATACACGAGGACGCCCTCATCATGTAACTGTGTCCTCCCGAGGTCTCGCGCATGCCCAGTGGCACTCTCGCGGGACTGAGCACTGTGCAAAGTGTGAACGCTGGTGAGGTGATAGCGCAGGTGCGAGATTATGGGCGGCGCTGTGATTGTCATCAGCAGCGTCATCCAAGTACCCGCCCATAATCTCGTGCCCGCGCTTTTCCCTCTGCCTCCACTGTTATGCGCAAGCGCTGGCCATATGAACCATGTTACCTATTACCGCAGGCGCGAGATTATGGGCGGCGCTGTGATTGTCATCAGCAGCGTCATCCAAGTACCCATCCATAATCTCGTGTCCGCGGTAATAGGTAACGTGGTTCATATGGCCAGCGCTTGCGCATAACGGTGGAGGCAGAGGAAAAAGCGCGGCCATGAGATTATGGGCGGGCACTTGGATGACGATGCTGATGACAATCAAAGCGCCGCCCATAATCTCGCACCTGCGCAATCACCTCACCAGCGTTCACACTTTGCACATGTCTCAGTCACGCAAGAGTGCCACTAGGCATGCGTGATACCTCGGGAGGACAGTTACATGAGGAGGGCATCCTCGTGTATGTAAATGAGCAATGGGGGACGGCGTATAGCGGCAGGAGGGGGAATAACGGAAGAAAAACAGCCCACCACCGTGACCATAAAAACACATTTGCATACAAAAAGGGAAGAATTTATAAAGTATTGATTTAGGTCTCAAAGGGGGGCACAATAACAACAGGAACCTTTCTAGAATGCAGCCCAGGAGCTGCAGAGGGGGGAATCTTTTAGTTTAATTGCGAAAATTCTGATGACAGGTTCCCTTTAATTTTAATCATCATGTAATTCTTCATTTCTCCTCTGGGGGTGCTGCAGGATAATTGAGATGCAATGGAATATTGTCATATATTTCCAGATTCAGTGTTTGTAAAATGTTCCCCAAAGTTCTGATAGCATTTTATAATCAATATGTGCAACAAATGTTTACTGTCAATTTATTTTTTTTTTTTTTAGGTATTACTAGAACCAAAAAAGGATCCTCAGAAGACGCTGCCAAGAGTGCTAATAAACCACTGGACTTGTCTGAATCTTTACCATTAAAAGACAGGATGGCCATGTATCAAGCTGCCGCAACTAACAAAGGGCAAAGCTCCAGCAGAAATGTAAGCTTCAGGAAAAAAAAAGTACAGTGGAACCTTGGATTACGAGCATAATTGGTTCCGGGAGTGTGCTCTTAAACCAAGTTACTCTTATATCAAAGTGAATTTTCCCATAGGAAATAATTGAAATGCAGACAATTCATTCCACAACCCAAAAATATTTACTGTATTTATACAAACTTATTACAGTAACACAAAATAATGTACTGTATTCATATAAAAGTATTACAGTACACTAATACAAAATACTGTACAGTAAAAAACATATAAAACAAATTAAACTGCACGTTACATTACAATAGAACTGTTGGTGTACGGGAGGTACAGTATAGAGAAAAAATTATGTGTAAATATGACAACCTTTATTCTAATACAATACACAGAAAAACACACCCCAAATCTTTTCTCCCCAAAAAGAGGGCAAAACTAAGCCAAATATGGGGTAGGAATACTGCATAGGTAATTACATTACAATACAAGCAATGTGCTGCACTGGTTCTCAGAAAGAAAGTACAATACTTTATCCACAAATGCAGATTAATAGACATGCTATATAGTATATACTGTACTGTACAATGGTATACTGTAAACAGTACATATGTACGTAAAGTTACCTCCAGAGCAGGTCAGAGCATGGTGAAAGGACAGAACCAGACGTGTGCACGATGAGTATGTGCTCTTCTTGCAAAGCATTGCTCTTAAACCAAGTTACACAATTTTGAAAAGCTTTTCTTGTCTTGCAAAACGCTCTCACACCAAGTTACTCTTAATCCAAGGTTCCACTGTATTTATTTTTTCGCAATTTCTCATATTGTACATAATACACCAATTTTCATATAATATTTTTGACAAAACAATCACTGATCTCGGGAAAACCAGCCAGAGAAAACACTGCCGGCAGCCAGCAAAGGCGCTCAACACAGTGAAATCATAGGTGCATTGCCCCCTGGGAAGTATGCAAATCAAAAAAGGTCCGAGGAGCCTCTGTTAGGGGTCTCGACACAGAAAATAGCCAGATATCCCTCCGGGAAGGACCTAGCCAAAAAAGGTCCTTGGACCTTTTTTGATTTGCATATAATATTTTTGAAATACTAACGTAGATATGTAGACTTAAGGCCCCGTTACACGCAACGACGTATCTAACGATATATCGCCGGGGTCACGGATTCCATGACGCACATCCGGCATCGTTAGCGACGTTGTTGCGTGTGACACCAACGAGCGACTGTTAACGATGGAAAATACTCACCAAATCATCCATTGTTGACACGTCGTTCATTTTCAAAAAATCGTTGATTGTTGAGGATGCAGGTTGTTCTTCGGTCCCGTGGCAGCACCCATCGCTACGTGTGACACCTCGGGAACGATGAACTACAGCTTACCTGCGGCCGCCGGCAATGAGGAAGGAGGAGGTGGGCAGGATGTTACGGCCGTTCATCTCCGCCCCTCCGCTTCTATTGGGTGGACACTTAGTGACGCCGCATGATCCGCCTCCTTAGAAAGGAGGCAGTTCGCCGGCCACAGCGACGTCGCTAGGCAGGTAAGTCCGTGTGATGGCTCCT
This sequence comes from Anomaloglossus baeobatrachus, assembly GCF_048569485.1. Taxonomy (NCBI): domain Eukaryota; kingdom Metazoa; phylum Chordata; class Amphibia; order Anura; family Aromobatidae; genus Anomaloglossus; species Anomaloglossus baeobatrachus. The sequence continues at coordinate 51,933,331 of NC_134359.1, forward strand.
AACGATATTGTGTGCCACGGAGAGCGATTTGCCCGTGACACACAAACGACGGGGGCGGTTACGCTCGCTAGCGATAACGCTAGCGATATCGCTGCGTGTAAAGCCCACTTTAGGCTATGTGTCCACGGGAGAATGTAGCTGCGGATTTTTCTGCATCAAAATCCGCGGCTTTTCCGCAAAATCCGCACCTTTTCAAAGGTGCGGATTTGCCGCGGATTTACCGCGGAATTACCGCGGATTTGATGCGGATTTTGGTGCGGATTTTTTTTTTTTCCCCAATTTTAAAGCCAAAATCCGGATGAAAATCCGCAACAATAATTGACATGTTGCAGATTTTTCCGGATCAAAATCCGCACGAAATCCGCTGCGGAAAAATCCGCAGCATGGGCACAGCATTTCCAAAATGCCACAGAAATGGCTGGGAAGTGCCTGAGCTGCAGATTTTCGGGAAATCCGCGGCTTTTCCGCGAGAAATCCGCGGCAAAATCCGCGCATTTTCCGCAGCGTGGACACATAGCCTTAGTATTGTTTGTGCTTTCAATGGGGATAGGGGAGTAAGCTGCTGCCAGACACTTCCTCACCGTTAAGGATGTTCACATGTTCGGGATTTTGTCCCATACCTGAAAGTTCATGCAAACTTATGGAGACATGTCCAATATTGATCCGAGTGTCTCGTCAAAGGCAGAAATACAAGTCTATTGATCCATGATAAAATCCATACGAGTGAGGTCTGATTTTCATTAACTGTGTGAGAGGGTGTAAAAACTTTTTTTTTATTCAGTTGGGTTGTTTAGATATGCAGCACTCATTAATTTCTTCCATATGTTGGTCAGACTTGCCTGTTCAAACCTACGGGTGTGCAAGAAAAATGGATTCAATACAGATTGAATAGGAGGCAGATGTGCAGTACCTGGCCGCGGCCACAATCAGAAGATGGAACAGCTCTGGAACTAAGAATTTCCAGCTTCCTGCTGCCACTGCCAGCACTGAGAACAGCTGATTGGTGGGGGTGCAAGGTGTGGGATCCCATCCGATCTGACATTTATGATCTATCCTAAGGATAGGCCATTAATGTACAAGTAGTGGATAACCTCTTTAAGAACACAAGGGGAAGTAATGATAATTAACAGGTGAAAGGTGAGGATATCTTCAGGGTCCTAAAAGGAAAGGAATAACCCCAAATAGAGAACATACATAGGATACCATTTACACCACAGCAGGAAGAATAGAATTTCAAAGAGCAGTTTGTGCAGCCAAACACTGCAGCCTTCTACAGCCGGACACCACAGGACTGTCTGTGAACCGTGACACACCCATGACAACTAGATAGTAGACACTGGAAATAGTGAGCGCCTGGGGCACAGCATTGCATTAATGTAGCACCATTTGCTGGGAGAGAAATTACATGGAGGGGCAACCACAAAATAGTGAACAAGAACACATTCTACAGCCAAAGGCATCGCTACTGCTATCCACCACACTACTGTTATTTCTTGTTGATAATTAAGTATCAAAATGTTACAAAAATAGTACTTGTAATGGGCGTTTCACGCTGCACCATTAGAAGCTGAAGGTACAAGCAATGTAACTTCAGAGTGCAGTTAGCAGGTAAACCACCATAGGGCAATAGAGTAATCAGAATACCGGGTCAGCAGCTGGAGATTTCCTTAATAGCAAGGGATAGACAAATCGTGGTCAGGTGATAGCCGAGAGTCAGAAGCCGAGAAGTCTTAGATACAGCTAAAGGGAGAGAAGGAGGTTGGGGTCAGGAATGGGATACAGGTCAGATGCCGGGAAGTCCAAGTACAAACAAGGGAGGAGGACAAACAGGTCAGGACTGGGATAAGACAGATACTGAAGGATACACAGTAGACAGGAGCGAGTAGTCAGGGACCAGGACAGACGGACAAACGGAGGAGGGTACGAGTCAGACCCAGGTAGCAGGGAAGCAGGACAGATCTGCAACTCACCAGGGCCAGTAATACACGCTGCAGAGCATAAACTATTACTGATCCTGAACCGGAGGTGCAGCGCCAAGATATAGCATCCCGGAACCGGAACGAGGCAGAGAGGAATTAACCCCTGAACTGGGTAAAACCACAGCGGCGGATACCGGCCTGGATCATGACTTTAAAAAAGTCACATCGTAGTCTGTTGTATTTGGTTTCCACAAATATTTAATATGTTAATAAATAATTGCAGATGAAATGTAGTGAAAGATTGCAAGCCAATAAAATGAATCAAAGGTCAAGGCGTTGATAACATTTGCTAATGAGAACACATATCAAATTCATCTCTAATATTAAAAGTTTCTTCTACTCAAGTGTAAAATAGCAATTTTCTAATAACACTTTATAGATTGATAGATAAAGCTGCAGCCTCGCTTTTGTTACTGGATGCTAATATCTTTTCCATTTTTTTTTTTTATTATATGAAATCTCATTTTAATTCTCCGGCTGTGCAGTTTTCCCTTCTCTTTCTGTACACTCCAAATCCATTAGGAGCAGCCTAATCAACATAGAAATAAGATAGAGTCGCAATGACTCACTCAGTTAAACCAATTATGATTAGTGGAGGGAGCGGGATGCTGCGCCATTGGCAGTTTTGTGGACAGAAGATAATAAAATCAGATGAAAAAAATAATTTCTTCTACTAAACGAACAACTAAAATCTATAAAAAATCAACCACTTATTGTGTTTCTTCTGAAAGGCAGGTGACGGATGATGCTAGGACAGGTATTTTACAGATCATTTACAAAAGCTCACTACAGAATTTTCCCTTGGCTCACTTGGTTTGGCAATTAGTTGAAAATATCACAAAATAATTCAACTATATTGGGTAAGCATGCAACAATAGTTCAATTTCTTTACAGCTCCCACCACAGGGAAAGTAAAGTATTAAAAAGTGACCATTGAAATGAATGGACTGATTGTGTATTGCTTGGTCCTCATGTGATAGAGACCCTCTTTTTGGCTGCATTGGATCTGGATAAATGATTGAGGTCTTCTGCAAAATTGGAATTTTTAAGTAATCTAAACAGCATGAAAACCCATTTCTAGATCTGGGGGCGAGAGGAATTCCCAAAAAGGCAATCTCACTATGATGCTCCAGTCTGCTATATAAGACTTGGGTTCCTGCTGCGATCATTTCGCGAAGGTACAGTTACTTTCTCAAGGAGAAAGATCCTTGAAAAAGCAACAGTACCTTCGCGAAACGCGCGTTGGTGGTGATCCTGCGTTCCTGGTCTGGGGGTTCCGTACTGATGTGGGATTAGGCCTTTGTATTTCCCTTACTGCACTTGCACCTTAAGTAATTATGGTCCTGTTTTGTTGCAATTTATATCCTCCTTGTGTCCACAATTTGGGTTTTTTCATTTGAAATATTTTCTTCACTGAAAGTAATTTTATCCCCACTACTAGTGGACTGTGGAGGGATATTGATATAGGATTTTTTTATGTAGGGACCATTCCCCATTAGACATCATGTATCCTTTGTTTTGGGGGCTTCATGATGACGGGGGACTAGGCCTTTTATTCCTTTAGTTGCACTTGCACTTTAGATATTTATGGTACTTCTGAGTAGTGCTTATAAACTATATCTTCACCATATCCACAATGTTTTACCCTAATTTGAAATATCATCTGTGGTAAAGTTAATTTATTCTTACTATTTATGATCTGTGGAGGGGCTACTTGTACTTCTAAGATTTACTGTTTTGGGGACCATTTCCCACTTTACATTATGTACCCCCTTATCTCCTGTGCTTGTTCTTAATATTCCAATTTTATCAATTCTGTTTGTGATTTTCTAATAAAGAAATATATATTTTGCACTTACCATTTTCGGAGTATATGCTTTCTGAAGGCGGACACCCAGACGGGACTGCATCTGGGTGTCAATCAAGAAAGCAAACCTGAAAATGGTGCATGACAGTGCACACGGTGAGTCCATCTTCACCATTATAGTCAATGGCCCCGTCGGTGCATGCCTCTGAAAACCATTTTTCAGGGACCACGGGACCACTGAATGTAGGTTACAACGTACTGTGAAAGCGCCCTTAGACGTGCAGGTTCCATTGCTGTAAAAAATTATGACTGAGGGCCACTTGCTGGTCCTCCAAAAATTATGAGTGGGTGCCGGCTGATGGCCCTCAAAAAATATGGAGCGGCATGATAACCTTATTGATATGGTGTGGGAGGAGGAAGAGAACCAGAAAACATACAAATCATGAACTATATACTCTTTTTCGGGTGGAAAGAGGTGAATGAGAATACAAGAAAAAAAAAGGAATATTTGATTTGGCTTTATATTGTGCTGCTGTCATCCGCTGGGGTTGAGAAGTCAGCGCTATTCCAGGCCTTGTTCATTTTGAGAACTGTCAGCTTGACTGCATTTCCAGTTGATCACTGGTTATGCCCGGCGGTACTAAAAGCCCTCTCTTACAAAACACTTGTGATTGGGCAGGCCAAAATCTCCAAGGCACAGAGGGACAGTTCATGCCATGTGACCAGCATGGATATCCAATAGTTGTAAGGCACAGAGTAATCACGGAGGACACTGGTACGGTTGGCTAGGTACTCGTTCACCATCTTCATACACTTTACCCCACTACCCCGTGCATCAAGACCTACGTGCTGGGAGAATCTAATGAAACTGTTCCAGACCTTTGAAACTGTTCCCCTGCCTTTATTGGACCTAGTTTCTGTCTCCCTCATCTCTCCTCCTTGGTTATCCAATGAACTATGACATCTGCCGCCAGCGTTGTCAGATAGGAAATGTTTTTATAAATTGTTCAACTGGGCACTTCTGGTATTGGACCATTTTACTAGTCCTCTCCACAGGAGAGATGGAAAGTTCTCCCTGTAGTGTCGGTAGAGAAGGATGAACAAACAGTAATCAGTTTTGGCCAAAATGTGTATCAAGTGAGAATCGTGGGAAACACTGCGGGACATAAATGGGGTGCACATGAGCCGTACCTTTAGAAGTAGCTCAGGCAAATGTGGGTAGGTTTTCAGGAAGTGCTGAACCATTAAGATGAGCACATCGGTCACACCTGGCACATGTGCGAACTTGCCAAGGTTCAGAGCCACTACCAGGTTACGGCCATTATCACATTCAATCGTGACTGGTTTTAGATTAAGTGGTGAGAGTCACAGTTCTGTTGGGTCTATTATACCTATCAATAACTGCAACGGTGTTCTGTTTGTCACCTAAAGAAATGAGTGTCAACATGGCCTGTTGTTGCTTCACCGAGGCCGTGCTGCAGTGTTTACAGCTTGCAACTGATATGGATAACAATTTGGAGATGGTGGAAGAGGGGGTACAGCAACTAGTGTAGGAAGTGTGTGAAATCCTGATGGAACTAAAGCCTGCAATCCTCAGTGTCGTAGCATTTGTGCCATCCCAGGGTCCTACTCTGTCCTCGTCTCCACAAGGTTCACCCAGTGTGCTGTCAGGCACATGTACCATCCCTGGCCACAAGCACTTATCCACATGTCAGTGGTTAAGTGGACCTTAACAGTAATTTCATTAATGAGGGCATGGGTGATGTTATGGGCCACGTGCTGGTGTAATGTAGGGATAGCACACCAGAAAAAATAGTGGCAGCTGGGGAACAACTACTGAGGGCCTGCTGCCATCCCTCTAAAAAGTATGAGTGAGGGCCGGCTGCTGGCTTTCTAAATTATGAGTGAAGGTCGGCTATTAGCCTTCTAAAAATTGAGAGAGGACCAGTTGTTGGCCCTCTAAAAATTATGAGTGAGGGCCAGCTGCTGGCCCTCTAAAAAATGAGTGAGGGTCGGCTGCTGGCCCGCTAGAAATTATGAATGAGAGGAGTAGAATGACATCAATCCAGTAGACTGGTATGTGTTCCTGCAGGTTGTCAATCATTCAAAAATTTCAGAACTGCCCGTAAAAATAGGATGCATTTTTCCCTGTCCAGAAAAAATGTAATGCGTTTCGTATTTTTTTGAAGCTGTAGAAATTTATACAAATTATTTGGACTTTAATTATCATCATTTTACAGTTAACAGTGAATGCAGCTGATGTTTTCATATCAGAATTATGGGCTGTAGACATGGATCACTTATAATCATAATGACTTATTATGGCTTTAAATTGTGTCTGTAAAAAGAAATTGTCTGTCTGACTTTTTAATAAACTGATCAGAAAAAGTATAAAATCGAGTTGGCAACTCTGTGTGCCAGTAGGATTTAGGAGGGGCACTTCAAGTGCTCCATGTCAGCAAGAAGCAGACCCCATGAGGGTGGCATGAGCACCCAACATCCTGTATTGGGACCTGTGCTCCTCACAGTCCAGGACTGTGCAGCTTGGTTAACAATATGAGGGGTAGTAGTACAGCTTACTGTTGTGTATGACTAATGTAATCCAGGGCATGAACAGTGTATTCACCTATATGCCACAATCAGAAGAGAAGAGTTGTGTAGTCCAGCTTCATGGTAAAAAACATTGGAGAGTGTTTATTTAAATAAAAGTTGTTTTTTTTTCCTGTGTTTTTTGTTTAACTCTATACTTATCGGGTTAGTAATAGTGGTGTCTGGTAGATGCCTCTCTATTACTAACTCTAAGCTTGATGCCAGCTGTCAAATTATAGCTGACATCAACCCCACAAGTATTACCCCAATTGCCACCACACCAGGGCAATCTGAAAGAGCCAAAATTGGACCAACTGAAAAAATGTGCCACCTCTGGGGCTGCTGCGGGCTGCTATTTTCAGGCTAGAAGGGGTCAAATAATCATGGACCTTCCCAACCTGATAATACCAGCCCCCAGCTGTCTGCTTGGCTGGTTATCAAAAATAGGGTGGAGCACACACCAAGTTTTAAAATGATTTATGTAAATAATTTTAAAAAAACAGTTTGGGATCCCCTCTATTTTTGATAACCAGCCAAGGTAAAGCTGACAGCTGAGGGTTGCAGCCCTCAGCTGTCTGCTTTACCTGCGTTGGTTATCAAAAATAATCTGGAGCCCCCAAATTATTCTTTTATTTTTTAATCGCTTACAGCAGCGTACAGGCAACTTCCGCATTCAATAAAGATTGTTGATTGGCTATTGTGCAGCCTTTCAACAAACTTTATTAACATACAAACGATACCCAAACTTCGAACTCAGACAAAGACTTTTTTTTAAAAGTTCGTTTTCAAGTCCGAGACCTGGACACCCGGTGTTCAGTACAAACCCTGAACTTTACAGTTCGGCTTGGCTCATCCCTAAATGTGACAAAGTTGAAACTTTATGCTATTGAATATATTAAGAAACTAAATCGGGAGGAGATATAGAATGACTTATTCAAAATAGAGAAGTGCGGTGAATTTTAAATTAAATGCACAAGTACTCCTCGGACTCAACAACATTATGCTATATTATTAAAGGGAACCTATCACCAGTTATTTGCTTTATAAGCTGCAGCCACCACCAGAGGGCTCTTATATACAGCATTCTAACATGCTGTATATAAAAGCCCAGACCACCTAAAGGTCGCGCTCTGTGGATGTGGCTCAAATGGGCGTCTTCCTCCTCCGGTGTCGGCGCCTCCTCTTTTGGCCAACTTTGTCTTCCTTCTGAAGCCTGTGTGCATGACGCTCCTAGGTAATACACACTCGCCGGTCCCGCGCATGCGCACTACAATACTTTGATCTGCGCTGCTCAGGGCAGGTCAAAGTGCGCCTGCTCATCAGGACCTGAATGCCGGCGAGTGTGGATTACGTCGGACATGTCATGCACCGCGGCTTCAGAAGGAGGACGAAACAGGAGGCGCCGGCACCAAAGGACGAAGACGCCCATTTGACCCACATCCACCACAGCGACCGGTTTAGGTGAGTATTATACAGTGTTTTTTATGTTCTACACAGTGGCCTGGGCTCTTATATACAGCATGTGAGAATGCTTTACATAAGAGCCAACTGGTGGTGACCACAGCTTATAGGGCAAAAAACTGTTGACAGGTTCCCTTTAAATATATTTTAATATCATTCTACAATATACTATACCTTGTTTAGTTTCCATTACCATGACATAATACGTTATATAAATTAATACAACTCTCTAATCACTTTCATAATTTGTATCAATATTATTCAGTATAAAAACTATTCTTTTGTCTACTAATAATTATATGGGCTTTAATAAGCCAATATCATATATTTAAAAAGTACATGATGATTTTGTATTATCTTGTCTTATCTAATTGTGATTTTTAAATAAATATCTGATTATACTACTGCAGTGTGCACCGGAGCAGGAAACTATATAATTGCAGCAGCCTGTCACATTTAACATCATGACTAAAGGCCCCGCTAGCGAGCGTACCCGCCCCCGTCATTTGTGCGTCACGAGCAAATTGCTGCCCGTGGTGCACAATATTGTTCGGAGCTGTCACACGGACTTACCTGCCTAGTGACGTCGCTGTGGCGGGCAAACCGACTCCTTTCTAATGGGGCAGTTCATGCGGCGTCACAGCGGCGTCACTAAGCGTCCGCCCAATAGAAGCGGAGGGGCGGAGATTAGCGGCTGTAACATCCCGCCCACCTAATTCCTTCCTCATTGCCGGCGGCCGCAGGTAAGCTGTAGTTCGTCGTTCCCGGGGTGTCACACATAGCGATGTGTGCTGCCACGGGAAAGACGAACAACCTGCGTTCTCAACAATCAACGATTTTTTGAAAATGAACGTCGTGTCAACGATGAACGATTTGGTGAGTATTTTCCATTAACAGTCGCTCGTTGGTGTCACACGCAACGACGTCGCTAACGATGCCGGATGTGCGTCACAAAATCCGTGACCCCGGCGATATATCGTTAGATACGTCGTTGCGTGTAACGGAGCCTTAAGAGTGCCTGTGAGCACCTGAAACGCGTAGATGTTCGAATTTTAACCTGTCACCATTTGTACTTCCATGAAGCTGAACTTCACTCATCTTCTCTACAGCTTGATTAACACACTACTGAATGGCATTATAGGTTGCCTTGATGAAATTCACATAAATTGTATTTACTGGAGATTTCACTATTTTTTAGACTTGCCAGTAGTCAAATTATGTCAAAAAGCTCTCAATGCAAGTCTAGAAGAGCCAGAACGATGCTCTCATAGACTTGCATTTAAGAGTGACCTCCGGCACGCTCCACTGCAGCTGCCTGCAGGTCACAAGCTGCCAGAGACCAACGGATGCAACGTGGATAACAGATGAACACGCCAGAAGGTGAGTATCAGACTGGGGACCTAGATAAGAAGTGTAGAGTGGCGTGGGACGGTAGTCGTGAATGAGGGATTAAGTCCGAATACCACGGAAAGCTACATACTAGACATGGTCCTGGTTGAATGTGTGGACTTGTACCATGTTTACTGTACATATGCCAGAGTCCCAGTACAACCCAGTCCAACATAGAAGTCCAATTTGTGACGGTCACCTTACCTTCCAGTGTCTCCATATCCAGTCAACTCATAGAAGAAAGGGTCAGGGGTCCTGTTACCATGGCCAAAGTAGAGCCTTGTGCTCCCAGACGTTTCCATATCCACGTCTCTCCTTCTCATAGAGGAGGGGGATAAGGGGGAAGCCAGTAGTACCATAGAAGAGATAAAAGCCTTATGCTTTCAGGCATTTGGGGAGATTCCGCCCAGGAAAACCAATTCTGCTCACGTCTCAGTCTGTTTTGACCCGTTATCTCTTAGGCTTGGGTCATAGTCCCAAAAGTCCCATTCTGCGGATGCTTATATATGGAGCCATACAATGTGGAGGCCGTTATCTAGCCTCAGCATTCTTTAGTGTTAAGTGTCTTGGTCAGCACTTGAGGATCATGCTATCTCAACTCCAGTCTCCTTTCTCCACCACAAGTCACCTGCTGCATGCGAGCTCCACAACCTACAGCATACCCATCTGTATCTATCACACACTAGGTCTTCTCTAACTTTCTAGAAGGAACTGTCTCTTATTCTATTAACTAACCCCTCCCATCATGGACTAGTGTGATGCGATGTTCAAGTAGAGACTCATTAGGTGTCATGGCGGCATCAGGCTCCATTCACACTGCAGAGCCTGAAAGGCAACCTGATGTCTCTTAGTTGTTCAGCCAGAGCTGGGCGTCAGCTGTTTCGTGTGCTCTGCTCAGTCCTGCAGGAGATAATTTCCGCTGACCAGGGGAACTCTGCTAGGAGCTCAGGTTGCTAATTGCCAATCAAAGTCGTCCCCTTCCTATATAAAATTTTGGACCTTACTATTCAGTGCCGATTATAGCTTCAGCTTAGCTCCAGCGATTCTGGTCTTTGTGGTGATCTAGTTCATGGTGATCTGTAGTTGCTATTTTGAGTGGTGTGAAAGTTCCACTGTTATGCGTTTAATTCCTTTCTTTTCTTTTTTAATTCCACTATACATGTATAGTCTCTCTTTTGTGTTTGAGTGCAATGTGTATGAGTTTTCATTCTCCCTTGTCCATGTCAGTTCTCTGGGGTTTTGTTACTGTGTTTCTGGCCCGCCCCAAGGATGGGAGAGAAGGGGAGTAAGATCAGGTCTTAGACCGGAGTCAGGCTCACGCTGGGGGCTCAGACCTGACTACCATCAAGCCAACCTCTGAGATAAGAGACAGCGTAGGGACTCAAGTCTGAGGGCCAGCCTAGGACCTTCTGTTCTGTCATTTCATTCCCCATGACAGCTATCCTCAATGCTTAACTACTTCTGAAGACGCTCACTGTTGCTGGGAAAAACTCAAACCCCTAACAGGACAGTGTACAACAAAATACATGAAAACATTACTACACCGTACATTATGCATTACACAGAAATACTGTATATTACATCACATTACCTTCAAAATGACACAGGTCACATAAGACAATAATTACAAAGATACAGGACACAATTCACATTACATTACACAATAATACAATAATGCGATTGGTGTCTTCAAGGGAAGGAACACAACAACATTCTGTCCACTTCCTTACAGAAACACCACCCCAATGGTGAAAAAAAAGCATTGTAGTGGTGTTTTAAGTTTTCCCTTATTTTTATTTTGTATTTTAACAAGTCTATATATCTTATATCATTCAACATTTATCAATATAACCTCTATGAAATCACTGGTAACAAACATCTTATTCCAGACAAAATAAACCCATTTTCAGGTTCCGTCAATCTGCATGTCTCGGTTTTGCACGGTGATGAGACGTGAGTCTGGAAGCTTTGTATTCATCCCATCCTTCTCTGTTTTATGAACACCCTCCTCACTCCGAGAGGCAAAGCAAATTGGATCAAAATCCTATGAAAAAATGTAGATGGCTTGTCAGCATGACACGGTGATAGGTGATGCATAGGAGCTGTCAGCGGTAATATGTGTAAGCTGCCATTTTCATAGTCTATTTCCTTCTGCCCGACAGGTTGTCTTCTCCATAAGTGATCGCACGGTCATACCATTAGACCGGCTCAGAAATATGTAAAAATGTTTTATGTTGATTAGTGATTGCTGACTTCACTTTCTTTTTATAAAACGTTGCAGACTGGTTTATACCTCAGAGAATGACTCCATGCATCTTACAGGCATTTCAAATGTATAACTCCCAATAAAATATACTGGATGCCGGTGATTAGATCTGATAGAGAATTTCCCTGTTTCTTAGATAAAATGAATAGAAAATATAAAAGTTTTAAAATTGTGGATGTCTTTATTGTAACTTTATAGATGATGGAGGAATCGGAAACTTGCGTAATGCCCGGAGGACTGGCTACCATGAAGAAGCACTTTGAGAAGTCAGATAATGTGACGGCGCGCAGCACGGTGTCCCAGTATCAGCACAGCTCTGTAAAGGTGAGAACTTAACGTTTAAGGCCTAAGACACATGGCATGAAAATCGGAGCGAGTGGAATGCGATAAAACATCGCATTCCACTCGGAGCAATATTACCCTATGTGCCTGAACCCATGAGCGATTATTTTCTCAGCCCTAATTGGACCGAGAAAACAGTTGCAGCATGTAATGCGATCCTTGTTTCTCTCGCACCCATTCAAGTCTATTGGACGAGAGAAAAATTGCACTGCACTCACAGTACACAGGTGTACTGCGAGTGCAGAGTGAGAATGGTAATTATTATTTTTATTATTTATTATTATAGCACCATCAATTCCATGGCGCTTTACATGTGAAAGGGGTGTACATAATAGGGACAAGTACAATAATCATAAACAATACAAGGCACAGACAGGTACAGGAGGACAGAGGTCCCTGCCTGCGAGGGCTCACAGTCTACAAGGGATAGGTGAGGATACAGTAGGTTAGGGTAGAGCCGATTGTGCGTCGCTGTACCAGACTGAGGGTTACGGCAGGTTGTAGGTAATAGCCGGCAACAGAGGAGAGAGGGAGATAAATCCCTCCCGCCCCTCTGCAGCACTGGCCCTCCCCCTCCTCAGTACCGTCCCGCCCCCCGCAGCTGAGGTCTGATCGCATGATCGGACCTCAGTCGCAGTGGCACTTGCATGATACTCAGCTCCTGATTTGCTGCCAGCGTGAGCCAAGTGTTATGCGAGGATCGCAGTAGTCCCCCATGTGGCCCCGGCCTAAAAGTCAATGAGAAACCTCTGTTTTATAAGGTGGCAACATCATGAATCAGTGGTTAACATTTACTACTATTTGTTATAAAAAATAAGTAACTTACAAGCTCAGTTGCATAAAGCATGTTAGGGTATGTTCACATAGAGCAGTGTTTTTTGCAGCTTTTCTTTTTGGAAATATGAAGCTGCTTTTTACAGTACAAGCAAAAGCGATGAGATTTGTGAAACCTCATGCAAATGATTACCGTAATTTTTGTTTTATTAGATGCACCCCAAATTTAGAGGAAAAAAAGGTGAAAAAAAGAATATGGGGCCATCTTATAATCTGGTGGAGTCTTACCGGGGGAGGGGGACAGCAGCGGTGGTGGAGCTGGAGCAGGGGAAGCGGTGGAGTAGGGAGATGCTGCGGGCGGTGCCGCAGGTGTTACGGATGCTCGCTGCTGGCTCTGTGAGGCAGGAACATCCAAAAACTGTCGGCGGTGCGGGCTTCAAAGAAATGGCACCCGGAGTCGGTAAGTGTGCAGATTGAGGCGAGATCTCATCTGCGCACGTGCCACTTCCGGGCACCATTTTCCATAGGTCTGCTGCTGGGAAATCAATGTGCTGGGAGGCAGCGCATGCGCAGATGAGATCTTGAGGCAAGACCTCCATCTGCGCACGCGACGACTCCAGGCCCCATTATTTGAAGCCCGCACCACCAACATTTTCAGGATGGCCCCTACCTCACTGCCCATAGTGATCACTGCGTGCACAGCATGCAGTGTGCAGATCGCAACATTGCCTCTGCCTTCTGTGACCATTCTCCACCAACCCCCGGTAAGCGACATTCGGCTTATAAAACGCACCCCTCATTTTCCTCCCAAATTTTTGGGAGGCAAATCGCATCTTATAATCCAAAAATTATGTTTTGTTTTTTTTCTGGCTGAATTTGAAGACTGCAGTATTTTTCAAATCTGCAGAATGTCAATTCCTTCAGCGTTTTGCAGAAAGCAAAGAGCAAAAATGCTGCAAAAAATGCAACAAACAGGTTTTGCCGCATTTTTGCTATGTTCTCTGCTTTGTTTTTGGTGAATAAAACTCATTTTATTAAATATGCATTAAAGACAATCACATGCCCCAAAAACGTATCTAAACAACACCATAAATGGAGCAAACTTTGAATTATGAGTGCAGCTTTTTTACTGCCAAGAAAGCATAAGACAGCAAAAACTCTGAATGTAAATATAGCTTTAATCGAGAACTTTTTTTTCCATTGAATATTTATCTGGATTAGGCCTCTTTCACACGTCCGTGAAAAACACACGTATTTTTCACGGCCGTGTTGAAGGTGCGTATGGTCCTCCGTGTGCCGTGATTTTGGCACATGTGTGTTCTCTGTGTGTTATCTATGACAGCACATAGAGATCAAGAACTTTTTACTCACCTGTCCCCGACGCTTCTGTCCTCGGTGCTGTTGTTTCTGGCGCTGCAGCTTCCGAGTCTGTGGTGCAGTGAATATTAATGAGCATAATGAGCAGGCCTGGCAGCAAGTGACAGCAGGGCTGGAGACAGGTGAGTATAGAAAATAATTTTATTTCAAAGACACATGTTTTCTCCAGCATGAGTCATACTGATCACACCACTATGTGGTCCGTGTGGCATGACTTAGGAATGTCTGACTGGCGGCCCTATCTTGCCGTACTGACTCAAACCAGTTATCCACGTATTACCGCTTCTCAACCCAAAATAAGACACAGACTGCGTGACATTGGATGTAAAAGGCCACAGCAGCCTCGTTTATTATCACCAAAATAATCAATAACATTTTATTCATAAATATAGTAAAAACTCCATAAAACATAACCACCAGCAAAGGAGGGGGGGTAAGTGAAGAGTCCCGTTGTACATGATTGCAACATCAGCTCCACCATGTGCCCTCAGCCGCACCACACCGGCTCGAAGACACCCAGCACATTAACATGCCCTGCTGTGACCCAGCACAGCAGGGTCCCACCAGGGCCGTATTTACCATTAGGCACCTGTGGTCCGGTGCCTAGGGCGGCAGATTGTGAGGGGCGGCACCTTCTGGCAGCAAAAAAAAAAAAAAAAAAAAAAAAGATATTTTTTTTTTTTTTTTTTTTTTACATTTTTTTTTTTTACATTTTTTTTTTGTGGCTGCCGAGCACAGGGAGCTGATTGACCCCGGAACTGCCGGTGCCTGCACTTCCGGGGTCACAGGCGCGCGCCAATCAGCTCCTTCCTCTGTGCTGCGTCCACTGCTGTGTGGACGTCACATGCAGAGCTCACAGCAGGACGCCGCGGATGACGCCGTGATGGAAGCTGGTGTCAGAAGAGGATACTCACGTGAGCCAGGAAGATGGCGGCGGGCACTGGAGCAGGTAAGTGGATTCATAAGGAGCGTGGGAGTGTCTCTAATGCAGACCGGAGATCTGCGCATGCGGGGGGGAGGCGGCAAAGGCTCATACTGGAGGGAGGCAGAGGCTGAGACTGGGGGGAGGCTGGAGAGAGGCAGAGGCTGAGACTGGGGGGAGGCTGGAGGGAGGCAGAGGCAGAGACTGGGGGGCGGCTGGAGGGAGGCAGAGGCAGAGACTGGGGGGAGGCTGGAGGGAGGCAGAGGCAGAGACTGGGGGGAGGCTGGAGGGAGGCAGAGACTGGGGGGAGGCTGGAGGGAGGCAGAGGCAGAGACTGGGGGGAGTCTGGAGGGAGGCAGAGGCTGAGACTTGGGGGAGGCTGGAGGGAGGCAGAGGCTGGGACTGAGGGGAGGCTGGAGGGAGGCAGAGGCTGGGACTGAGGGGAGGCTGGAGGGAGGCTGAGACTGGAGGGAGGCTGGAGGGAGGCTGAGGCTGGGGGGAGGCTGGAGGGAGGCTGAGACTGGGGGGAGGCTGGAGGGAGGCAGAAGCTGAGACTGGAGGGAGGCTGAGACTGGGGGGAGGCTGGAGGGAGGCAGAGGCTGAGACTGGGGGGAGGCTGGAGGGAGGCAGAGGCTGAGACTGGAGGGAGGCAGAGGCTGAGACTGGGGGGAGGCTGGAGGGAGGCAGAGGCTGAGACTGGAGAGAGGCAGAGGCTGAGACTGGGGGGAGGCTGGAGGGAGGCAGAGGCAGAGACTGGGGGGAGGCTGGAGGGAGGCAGAGGCAATGACTGGGGGGAGGCTGGAGGGAGGCAGAGACTGGGGGGAGGCTGGAGGGAGGCAGAGGCAGAGACTGGGGGGAGGCTGGAGGGAGGCAGAGGCAGAGACTGGGGGGAGTCTGGAGGGAGGCAGAGGCTGGGACTGAGGGGAGGCTGGAGGGAGGCTGAGACTGGAGGGAGGCTGGAGGGAGGCTGAGGCTGGGGGGAGGCTGGAGGGAGGCTGAGACTGGGGGGAGTCTGGAGGGAGGCAGAAGCTGAGACTGGAGGGAGGCTGAGACTGGGGGGAGGCTGGAGGGAGGCAGAGGCTGAGACTGGGGGGAGGCTGGAGGGAGGCAGAGGCTGAGACTGGAGGGAGGCAGAGGCTGAGACTGGGGGGAGGCTGGAGGGAGGCAGAGGCTGAGACTGGAGAGAGGCAGAGGCTGAGACTGGGGGGAGGCTGGAGGGAGGCAGAGGCAGAGACTGGGGGGAGGCTGGAGGGAGGCAGAGACTGGGGGGAGGCTGGAGGGAAGCAGAGACTGGGGGGAGGCTGGAGGGAGGCAGAGGCAGAGACTGGGGGGAGGCTGGAGGGAGGCGGAGGCAGAGACTCGGGGTAGGCTGGAGGGAGGCAGAGGCAGAGACTGGGGGGAGGCTGGAGGGAGGCAGAGGCAGAGACTGGGGGGAGGCTGGAGGGAGGCAGAAGCAGAGACTGGGGGGAGGCTGGAGGGAGGCAGAGGCAGAGACTGGGGGGAGGCTGGAGAGAGGCAGAGGCTGAGACTGGGGGGAGGCTGGAGGGAGGCAGAGGCAGAGACTGGGGGGAGGCTGGAGGGAGGCAGAGGCAGAGACTGGGGGGAGGCTGGAGGGAGGCAGAGGCAGAGACTGGGGGAGGCTGGAGGGAGGCAGAGGCAGAGACTGGGGGGAGTCTGGAGGGAGGCAGAGGCTGAGACTTGGGGGAGGCTGGAGGGAGGCAGAGGCTGGGACTGAGGGGAGGCTAGAGGGAGGCTGAGACTGGGGGAGAGAGGCTGATGCTGAGGGAAGATAGAGGCTGATGCTGGAGGAGAGAGGCTGATGCTGGGGGAGTGGGAGAGAGGGGCTAATGCTAGAGACAGAGGACAAGGGATGAGGGATAGTGCAATGACAAAATCAATTGGGTGGGGGGAGTGTAAGGACACAGAATAAGAGGTGGCAGCATTGGGAGCTCATTGTGAAGAAGGGGCAGCATGTGTGGGATCAGTATGGAGTGGAGCAATGTAGGGGAGTCAATATCAAGAGTGGGGTAGTGTGTGTGTGGGGGGTCTCAGCATAAGCGTTAGTGTGGTGGTCTTAGCATGAGTGGGGCAACATGAAGGTCTCATTATGGAAAAGAGGAAGGCAGCATTAGGAGCTCATGGAGAAGGACAGCATGCATGGGACATTGTGAGAAGGGGGCAGCATGCATGGGACACTGAGGAGGGGACAGCATGCATGGGACATTGTGAGAAGGGAGCAGCATGCATGGGACATTGTGAGGAGGGAGCAGCATGCATGGGACATTGTGAGGAGGGAGCAGCATGCATGGGACATTGTGAGGCGGGAACAGCATGCATGAGACATTGTGAGAAGGGAGCAGCATGCATGGGACACTGAGAAGGGGGCAGCATGCATGGGACACTGAGGAGGGGGCAGCAAGCATGGGACACTGTGAGGAGGGGGCAGCATGCATGGGACACTGTGAGGAGGGGGCAGCATGCATGGGACATTGTGAGGAGGGAGCAGCATGCATGAGACATTGTGAGGAGGGAGCAGCATGCATGGGACATTGTGAGGAGGGAGCAGCATGCATGGGACATTGTGAGGCGGGAACAGCATGCATGAGACATTGTGAGGAGGGAGCAGCATGCATGAGACATTCTGAGGAGGGAGCAGCATGCATGAGACATTGTGAGGAGGGAGCAGCATGCATGGGACATTGTGAGGAGGGAGCAGCATGCATAAGACATTGTGAGGAGGGAGCAGCATGCATGGGACATTGTGAGGAGGGGGCAGCATGCATGAGACATTGTGAGGAGGGGGCAGCATGCATGGGACATTGTGAGGAGGGAGCAGCATGCATGGGACATTGTGAGGAGGGAGCAGCATGCATGGGACATTGTGAAGAGGGGGCAGCATGCATGGGACATTGTGAGGAGAGAGCAGCATGCATGGGACATTGTGAGGAGGGGGCAGCATGCATGGGACATTGTGAGGAGGGGGCAGCATGCATGGGACATTGTGAGGAGGGAGCAGCATGCATGGGATATTGTGAAGAGGGGGCAGCATGCATGGGACATTGTGAGGAGAGAGCAGCATGCATGGGACATTGTGAGGAGGGGGAGCATGCAAGGGACATTGTGAGGAGGGGGCAGCATGCATGGGACATTGTGAGGCGGGAGCAGCATGCATGAGACATTGTGAGGAGGGAGCAGCATGCATGGGACATTGTGACGAGGGAGCAGCATGCATGGGACATTGTGAGGAGGGGGCAGCATGCATGGGACATTGTGAGGAGGGAGCAGCATGCAAGGGACATTGTGAAGAGGGGGCAGCATGCATGGAACATTGTGAGGAGGGAGCAGCATGCATGGGACATTGTGAGGAGGGGGCAGCATGCATGGGACATTGTGAGGAGGGGGCAGCATGCATGGGACATTGTGAGGAGGGGGCAGCATGCATGGGACATTGTGAGGAGGGGGAAGCATGCATGGGACATTGTGAGGAGGGAGCAGCATGCATGGGACATTGTGAGGAGGGGGCAGCATGCATGGGACATTGTGAGGAGGGGGAAGCATGCATGGGACATTTTGAGGAGGGGGCAGCATGCATGGGACATTGTCCTCACATCATGCTGCTCCCTCCTCACAATGTACAGATCATATTTCATAATCGAGGAAGGTGTGGTGGATATACAGTAGTTTATAAGGGAGGGCAGAGTGGTGTTTTAGTTTATTAGGGGCAGTGTCACAGTCACAGTATATAAGTGGGGACAGTGTGGTGGGAATATTTTATACTCATGCTATGTTTTGATGTGCCTGTGGTGATTCCCATTGGGGGGGGGTTAGTTTCTTAGGCTAAGTTCACATTTCCGTTGATTTGTATCAGTCACATGCGTCGCTTGACGCATGTGACTGATGCGCTGTTCAACGCTGTACAACGGATGACAAAGAACAGAATTCTTTGTCGGATTCCGTTGTGTGCGGGGGGCGGAGTTTGGGGGGGGGAGCCGAGCGGGGCCGTGGCACTGAGGACGTCAGTGCCGCAGGGACTGCAGGACAGGTGGGTGAGTGGGTGAGTGAGTGAGTGAGAGAGTGTGTGTGTGTGTGTATACACACATGCTGAATGCGGGAGGGGGCGGAGCCGAGCGGGGGGCGGGGCCAGGCGCTGAGGACGTCAGTAGAAGTGCTGCGGTCTGCATGGCTGGGGACAGGTGAGTGTATGTGTGAGTGAGTGTGTATGTGCATGTATGTATGTATGTATGTGTGTGTGTGCACATGCAAAGTGCGGGAGGGGGCGGAGCCGAGCGGGGGGCGAGGCCAGACGAGGGTGTCAGTGGCAGTGCTTGTCTGCATGGCTGGGGACAGGTGTGTGTGTGTACATACATGTGCGGAGTGCGGGAGGGGGCGGGGCCGAGCGGGGAAGTGTCTGCCTCCCTGCACACGTAACCAGCCTAAATATCGGGTAACAGCAAAGCACCCGATGTTTACCTTGGTTACCCGATATTTACCTTGGTTACGGGCCTACACCGCTTAGCGCTGGCTCCTTGCACCGTAACCAGGGTAAATATCGGGTAACCAACCAAAGCTGGTGACGTGTGCAGGGAGCCAGAGAGCATGCGCAGCGAAATCCGACGGATCTCGCTGCTCAAAAAACGTTACATGCTGCGTTCCCCCCGCCCGGCAGTCAGTCGTTCCACGACTGATCAGTCAGGCGGAGGGTGCAACGCAGCATCATCAGTCACAATCCGCTGCTCATACAAGTCTATGGGAGCAGCGGAATCCGCTAAACGGATTCCGTTGTTTACAAGAGCAGCGGATTGTGACTGATAGATTTTAGCGGAAATGTGAACTTAGCCTTATTGATACTTTTTAAAGTGTGCTACAGAGTAGATCTGCCTTAAACAGATGTCGTGTGCGAAAACTCAGTTTTACGTTGTCACTAAGGGGCGCGACCACTTAAAGTGCCTAGGGCAGCATGAAGGCAAAATACAGCCCTGGGTCCCACGTTAACATGTCCTGCTGTGACCGAGCACAGCAGGGACCCACCAACCATACCATTGCACCACCAAGGGTAACCCGTTCCTGCACTGGGTTCGCCCCCGCTCTTTGTGCAATCCACCGACTTCAAATACCCCCCTCCTTTACGCCGACTGCTGCGACAAGGTCAATCCTCTTCGTCCTTCCATGTCGATCTCCAGAAATCTTGAAAAGGGCGGGTGGGCGGGACAATTTCCGGATGTCTTCCAGGTAGTGAATGAACCTCCCACCTCCTAATTCGGCCCTATATATACTATCCTACAACTGACAACCCCTTGACCAATTACATGTCCCCACAGCACTTAACTTCACCTCCCATTTTTCCCGCACAAAATGCCCTACACTTTAACCCCTTGCTAACCCTCAGGCCTAGCATCCCTCCTCATTCATGTTTCCCTCCCTTGAGCCCCTTCAGGGCAGGCGTCCGGGCTTTTGTTCTGTGATGCTGGAGAAAAACAGACATGTGTCCATGCAGTACTTATGAAAATGGCGTCATACGTACCGCAATCACTGACATGTGAAGGGGGCCTTAGGCAGAGTTCACATGTCCTGTAATCATCCTAAGAACGGATCCTGCAGAAATCTTTTGGCAGAATGATGTCTGCCTGATCCGTTTTCTTTTTTTTGAACATGGGAGGCTTTGGAGAATGGTTCTGTTACCGGATTGCTATTTATCTTCCATTTGAAACAGATCCTGTAAGAAAAAAATTGATTTGTTACAAATGCAAGGAAAACAGATGACTAAATAGCAATCCGTTAACGGATCCGTTCTCCATAGACTCCCATGTTAAAAATATAACTGATCCAGCAGAGAACAGTTTATGACAACGGACAAAAAAGTTGTGTTTGAGAACTTTTTCCACAATGGATCTCTGCAGAATCCGTTCTAACAGGACAAGAAAACTCAGCCTTACTTTTCAATTTGGGGTCCTAGCTAAGATACAATCAAAGCCAACATTTACATGAAGTTTGCACATTCTCCTCAGTGACTTCCTACATTTCTGTCAAGATAGGGTTCAAAAACATACTTAGAAAAAAAATATTAGAATTTCTAAGTGTATGTGCCCACGATTAGAATCTGCTACGTCCTGGACGTGTTGGGTACTGACCTGCGGGGCCATGAGTCTTCTCCGCAGGAGACCGCAGCTGCTCATGCCCATGATCAGGGTTAGGGGAGCTGCAATCTCTCATTGTGTTCTCCCTATGGAGGATGCTTGTGACGCCGCAGCAAAGAATTGACATGCTTGTGGCTCGGAAAGCTGCGCCGAATGTCAGTTTACATAGCGGGCCATACAAGCACAGTACACAGGAGATTTCTATAAATCCCTTCCACTGTGCTTGTACTGTACATCGCAGCATTTTGGAGGTAACAAAAACATGCTCCATCCAAAGCGCTCCAAACACTGATAGTGGTAACGTAGCCTAAGAAATTATCCCTGGTGTCAGTTTAAAGAGAAAGTGGCATCAAAATTGTGTTATGGGCTATATAAAGATTTTAGGTTAATCATTTTTGTACAATTTTTTCCAAGTAAGTTTCTTTCTAAAAAAAAATAATCCTGAAATCTTGCAGTTTTCACTTTGATTTCTATGCCTAGTATTAAGATGACACTGTCTGTAGAGATCAATTGTCAGAAGTCATCTCGTCTGGCCACAGGATGGACTACAATGAAACATAACACTTATATGTAAATATTTACAGATAGTTAGATAATCAACATTCTCTTAATTATAACTGCGTCATTACAAATTTTCTAATCAAAATAGATCCACTATTCTATATCTATGAAGAATATAAAAAAGTGAACCAATTGAAACAATTTTCAGATGATAATTTTAAAGTTAATATTTTTTACTCAAATTTTTAAAAAAAACCAAAACACATAATTAAAAAGGACAATACCACCAGTGTGGAAGAAGACAAATAAGGCCAAAGTTAAAAAATCTACTTCTCAACAATCAAGTATATATATTATTCAGCATACAAATAACTGATTATAAATAAATGGCAGATCTCAATAAATACCAATAATAAATATTAAATACACAGCCTGAAAATATATAATATATGTAAAGTGCAATAGTGCTCACTGCAATAACCTATTCACTGATAACCACTATAATAGTCATTCCTGCTGTATTATCCAAGTGTCAACTATAATGGCTCAAACTCAGCCTAATAAAGTGCACTGTGGATTAGCAGCTTCCCAAGCAGTTGTAACAGTTAAACCACTATAATTATTGCACCATTAACCAACATAATGCTGTGAACTTACTTGTCTAAATGTCTCCTGGCCCATGTGTCTACCTCCTGCCTCCGACGCGCGTTTCGTCACCTTCATCACATAGTTGCAGATTTTTGCTTTCAGCAGAATCATTCAGCACTCATTGTGGGAGAATGAACTGTTTTATTGTACTACTGGAATAGGATTATTATTTCTAGAATTAGAAAAAGGTTGTTTCTTTAGGCGTTATTTCTTTACTGTTTCTTCTTTTTTAGTCAATAGTGTAAGGAATTTTGCCTTATGACCAAAAGCAGTGTCCTTGAGAAGTTGTCAATCCTTTTAATGGACATTTAATCAGGATTCTTTATTGCCGTACTGTAGACACATTATCCACCAGGCAAATGTTTTTTTCTTATAAGAAGGTTTTCTTGACTTTATCGCTTCATTATCATACATCTCTGTAAATCGTAGCTGGAGATAATGATGGTGGAATCTGTGAATAGTCTTATAATAAAGCTCATCAGACTACGTATAGAAGCTACATAATGAAAAATGATAATTGAGAGTTAAGGAGATGCATTTATGATAATATTGAAGATGTGGCGGTCTATATCATCGGAGTCTGTAATGGTGAATAAAGATTCAGATTAGAAAAAGATTATATTCAAAGTCAAAGTCGGGTCAATTATTCTCTGCAGTTGATGGATATGATATACATTAAAGCTATGAATATATTTGTTCTTTTCCAAAAGTTTTTAGGAAGTAGAAGCATAGAAAGTCATTTCCAACTGTTGCGAAGAAAGTACTGTGGTTTTTTGGTTCCACCATTCTGAGAACCAACCCACCATAGACAGGTTTTACCTCTGTACTAGATTGTATACATCTGATTGCTAGTACGTTCACCAATCGCCAGACGGATATAAAACAATCTCCTCTGGTTACAAGGCTGGTGCAAGATGGAGTACAGTTTTGCAGCAGGTTGCCCATGCAATCTCAGATTTATTCAAGATACCCAAAGATCAAAAGATACCCGAGCACTACATTGGGATATCGTCATTACGTCATTTACTAGAATGGAGCAGATGATTCAGGAGGTTGTCCACTACTTTAACATTGATAGCCTATCCCTAGGACAGGTCATCAATGTCTGATCGGCCAAGGTCTGACACCCGGCACCTCCACCAATCAGCTCTTTTCTGTACCATGGCAACAGGCAGGTGGAAATTCTCGGTTTTGGAGCCTCCTCATCTTCTGATAGTGACCATGGCTGTGTAACTGTACATCTGCCTCCCATTGCTTTGAGTGGGAGGCAGATGTGTAGTACCCAGCAGTGGCAAACTGAGCATTTCTGGCCACCTGCTGTTTCCCACACCAAGAACAGCTGATCGGCAGGGGTGCGGAGTGTCAGAACCCAGCCAATCCAACATTGATGACTTATCCTAAGGAGAGGCCATCAATGTAAAAGTAGAGGACAACCTCTTTCATGTGTGACCTGCTGCACCAGTCAGCTTCTCAATTTTGCAGCCAGGGCAATAACCAAGAGAACAGAGACCATAAGTCTCCCAATTTGGTGATCAGTAGTGGCCCAGCAGTGAGGCCCACACAAGTTTAACAAGTATCCCCTACTTAATGGTTAGAAAAGAAAACATTGTCTGATTTTTTTTCCTGTGCAATCCCTCTAACAATAGCAAAAACAGTAACTTATGAAGGTCATGATTCTTTTGTGCAGCTATCATAAATATGTTCAATGTTTGACTGAAAAACTCACACATAAAGCCTGCTTTACACATTACGATTTTGCATACGATATCGCATACGATATCGTATGCGATCATAATCGCCCCCATCGTATGTGCGGCATGTTCAATTTGTTGAATGTACCGCACAAACGAGTAACCCCCGTCACACGTACTTACCCATCCATACAACCTCGATGTGGGCGGCGAACGTCCACTTCCTGGGGTGGGAGAGACGTTCGGCGTCACATCAATGTCACGCGGCAGCCGGCCAATAGAAGCGGAGGGGCGGAGATGAGCGGGATGTAAACATCCCGCCCACCTCCTTCCTTCCGCATTGTGGGCCTGGAGCCGCAGGACGCTGGTAAGATCTGTTCATCGTTCCCGGGGTGTCATACACTGCGATGTGTGCTGCCTCGGGTACGATGAACAATCTGACGTTCAATTCATGAGAAATGAACGACGTGCGTGCGATGAACGTTTTAACGTTCAATCGCAATCGCACGTACCTGTCACACACTACAATGTACCTTACGATGCCAGATGTGCGTCACTTATGACGTGACCCCGCCGACACATCGTAAGATATATTGTAGTGTGTAAAGCGGGCTTAAGCCAATCTAAAAAGTTTTCAGTGGATTTTTTTTTTCACTTTTTTCCCATTACTTTTATGTTTGTGGTGTAATTTTTTTCAGCTGAATTGGTAGTCAAACATGGAGCATTTCAAGCAGACTTGGCTCAAAACTTGACTTGCTGCTTGTCTTTCCTTTTGGAAAAAAACAGCAGAAAGTTCACAGCATCATCAGGTCTAATTTATAATTTATACAATTTATTTATGGAAAGCTGATGACGAATCAACTTAAGCCTTTTGATTTTATGACTGCATGATAAGCTTTGCAAGAGTGAATGTTGAAGGACAACACTAAGCAGTGAGAATATCTTGCCATTCTTAAATTCTTTCTCCCACACTACAATTAAAAATGCAGTTTTTTACCCCCAGTGAGAACCATTCAGAGACTGCAAATGGATCTCACAGGGTAGGGCAGTAAGTGTACCCGAACACCTTTATACTTTATTGAGTGGTCAGCATACCAATGTAGCACCCAGGGGGCAGGGGGAATCATGTGTCGCGGGCGGAGGAGGGGACGCCACGCCCTCCCTACTGCTCGGGTCCGGCTGCTGCGGCCCGCTGCTGCCGCTGCTCGGTGGCTCGAGTGATGGGCCCGAGCGGTGTTCCTCGCCCGTGAGTGAAAGGGGAATTGGTGTTTTGGGATAGTTTATTGTCCGTGACGCCACCCACGGTTGTGGTGATTTGTTGACACCACCGCTGATCTGTATGGGGATCCCGGGAGTGGTGGTATGGAGCAGCTAGATGTGAGTCCTCCCCTCCGTGGGTAGTGGGGTTGGTTGTCCCGGGGCCCAGTGATGAGGTGGGTGATGCAGGGCTTGGTGGGGTGCAGGGACGCGGGGGCAGCTCTGTGCCTTGCGGCACTGTGGTACTCACTCAGCCTGAGACGATGACACAGTTCTCGGTAAAACACACGGCTGGAAAGACGGTTCCCACGGACGGCTGCACTTGCTTTCCCCAGTAGGTGACGGTGACGGTCCCTTTTTCCTGCACCTAAGATGATGATGGTTGCGATGGGTTCCCACCGGTAACCCGCTCCCCGGCTTGGATATGGGCCGGAGGAGCCCTACTTTGCCCGCAGGCGCTGGTCCTGAGAAACTGGTGCCCTGGCGGTGGTGGTGTCTCTCCGTTACGGTTGGACTGTTGCCTTCAATCGGGACTTGGTTGTTAAGAGACAGACGTCCCCTTCACTGACGGATTTGGCAAATTATGGCGACTCCTAGCCTTGCCGGGATCCGAAAGGCCCCTGCCCTGGTGCTGACTGTTCTTCGTATACTGCTCCAGACCGCCGGGTCACCACCCGTCCGCGGTCCTTCCAGCAACCTCCAAGCAGTCACCCCTGCGGACTATCACCGCCATCTGCTGACCTTGCTGTCACTGTCCGGGGCACACACCCGGAACAACTTCAGGCTTTACTACTCTCACTTTTTCTGTCACTTCAGCTTTTCTCCTTAGCTCCACTACTACTTCCTTCTACTTCACTCCCCTAGCTCGAACTCCTCCTCAGACTCTAGTCTGGCATCAACTGCCTCGTTCTCCCGCCTCCAGGGCTGTGAACTCCTTGGTGGGCGGAGCCAACCGCCTGGCCCACCCCCTGGTGTGGACATCAGCCCCTGGAGGAAGGCAACAAGGATTTTAGGTTAGCCTTGGTGTTCCTAACTGGGGTGTAGGGTGTGGTGGTGTTATGACCTGTGACCCCTGGCTTGCCCAGGGCGTCACATTCCCCCTCAGCAAAATGCAGACCGTCCGCGGGCTGCCCGTCCAACACCGGTTTTATTTTCTGAAAAATATATAAGGTAAAACGGTAAACATAACAACTTATGACATCATCCCACATCGGGAGGTTCAGTACTTAAACGTTGCAAACGGTTTACGGTTACGGTCTCCGCTCTCTCCCACCCAAGCAACCTGGCCCTGATGCTGCCCCTAAAGCCCAGGCAGCACCCCTTGACCCCAGTCCAGCACAAGTTACCCGAGCGGGATCTGTCCTTCCCCTCCAGAGGGTAGCCACCGGTTCCTGTGGTGGCTGGGCCCCAGCCTGCTCTGCTGTGGGCCCTCCCTCCAACCTGCCTCTCCGGAGGCGGTAAGTGCGGAAACAGTAACGGTAAAACAACTTATTTACATGCCACTTAACGTTTGTGGTTTCCCTGCAAGTTCACGGGCTTGTCCATGAGCAGTCCCTCATGCAACTTTTTAAACGGTCCCCACGGGGATAACGGTGCCGGCAACGGCCGGTTCTCTCAATCACGGTCAGACAATCTGGTAACTGTTCGGTTATCATTTCTGCTTATCATCTTCTGTAAACTTTTTCAAACAAAACTCAGTGGTGGTCCCAACGGGGACGGTGCAACGGTGCTCCGCTGCCTTCACTCCGAGTCCTCAACATCACCTGAGGGAGGGGGCGCGGCGCTGACTCGGGAATCCTGGCTGCCCCTTAGCTTAGCGTCCAGCGCGAACCACCCCCTCTCTCCACAGTGCCGGGTGTACTGCACGATGTCGCCCGGCATCAAGTTACGGCCGGGATGCTCCTCAGGCAGGTGGGCATTCACATCCCGCCGGGCTATAAACACTTCGGCCTCCAGGCCCGGTTCATATATAAACCCATAGCCCCGGCGGACATCAAACCGCCTCACCTGCCCTTCGTACAGCGGCCCCCGGACACGGAACGTTGCCTGACGGAGACTCTCTTTTTCCCGGATTGCACGGGCCACCAGTTCCGCTTTCTTCCTCTCCCTCTCACCGATCTCCAGGCCCAACGGTACCGGCTCCCTGTCCCAGTACGGCGCTGCTGCGAGCTCCGGCGCACACGGGTCGGGCCCCGCAAGACCTGTTGGATATTGCCCACTGCTGGTACTCTGGGCGACAGGTCCCGCGGTGACATGGCCTTAGACGTTGCCTTGCATCGGCAACCCGGCGCAACCTCAGCCGAGGTGTGGGGGATGGGCACAGGGGCTTTCCGCAGTTGGGCCTTCGGCACAGAGCGGGTCATCGGCTCCGGCTCGGGGACTTTCTCAGGAGACGCCTCCGGTTCGGTTCTCGGGGCTTTCCAGGGCAACACCTCCTGTCGACTACGGGCTCCGGCTACAGGTCGGCCCGCCTGGGCGGGCATGCTGGGTATCGCTACCGGTTGCGATGGTAGCGGGCCTAATGGCGAGGTCACGGCTTCCGAGACGGGTGGCGAGAGAGGCAGTGGGGGGAGAGGGCTTGGACCGGGTCCCGCAGCCGCGATGACCGGCCCTTCAATGGCATCGGGGCGTGGGTCACTCACCCTCCCTTCCTCCGCTTCCTCCTCGCGTCTCCGCACGGTCGCTATGACGTCCGCCATGTCGGTCTCCCACTCCTCCATGAGGAGCTGCATCTTCACCTGCAGCCGTTGGTAGAGCTGCGCGGTCCGGATCTCCACCCACGCCACGGTTCCAGGCGCGGGGGCTACGGTGTTGCGGGACGGCATCCACATGCTGCTGGCGGCTTTTCCCAGGAACAAGATGTCCGCAGAGTCCTGGCGTCCCTGCTTTTATAGCTGCGTTCACATGCAGCCAGCCGCCATTGCGTCCCCCTTAGCTTCTTTCCGGCCCCTCCTCTCTCGGGGCGGGGTTTTGTCATCCGCGCCTCTACTACTCGAGAAGACGCTCGAGCGGGAACTTTTCGCGCCAAAGATGGCGACTTCTCAATTTTTCCGGCCGGATACCTCCGGCGGTCACAAGGCGCACCTCTACCCAACGGCAGAGCGGTAAGATCCTGTTCGTGACGCCACGTTGTCGCGGGCGGAGGAGGGGACGCCGCGCCCTCCCTACTGCTCGGGTCCGGCTGCTGCGGCCCGCTGCTGCCGCTGCTTGGTGGCTCGAGCGATGGGCCGGATCCCGGGGGCTCGAGCGGCGTTCCTCGCCCGTGAGTGAAAGGGGAATTGGTGTTTTGGGATAGTTTATTGTCCGTGACGCCACCCACGGTTGTGGTGATTTGTTGACACCACCGCTGCTCTGTATGGGGATCCCGGGAGTGGTGGTATGGAGCAGCTAGATGTGAGTCCTCCCCTCCGTGGGTAGGGGGGTTGGTTGTCCCGGGGCCCAGTGATGAGGTGGGTGATGCAGGGCTTGGTGGGGTGCAGGGACGCGGGGGCAGCTCTGTGCCTTGCGGCACTGTGGTACTCACTCAGCCTGAGACGATGACTCAGTTCTCGGTAAAACACACGGCTGGAAAGACGGTTCCCACGGACGGCTGCACTTGCTTTCCCCAGTAGGTGACGGTGACGGTCCCTTTTTCCTGCACCTAAGATGATGATGGTTGCGATGGGTTCCCACCGGTAACCCGCTCCCCAGCTTGGATATGGGCCAGAGGAGCCCTACTTTGCCCGCAGGCGCTGGCCCTGAGAAACTGGTGCCCTGGCGGTGGCGGTGTCTCTCCGTTACGGTTGGACTGTTGCCTTCAATCGGGACTTGGTTGTTAGGAGACAGACGTCCCCTTCACTGACGGATTTGGCAAATTATGGCGACTCCTAGCCTTGCCGGGATCCGAAAGGCCCCTGCTCTGGTGCTGACTGTTCTTCGTATACTGCTCCAGACCGCCGGGTCACCACCCGTCCGCGGTCCTTCCAGCAACCTCCAAGAAGTCACCCCTGCGGACTATCACCGCCGTCTGCTGACCTTGCTGTCACTGTCCGGGGCACACACCCGAAACAACTTCAGGCTTTACTACTCTCACTTTTTCTGTCACTTCAGCTTTTCTCCTTAGCTCCACTACTACTTCCTTCTACTTCACTCCCCTAGCTCGAACTCCTCCTCAGACTCTAGTCTGGCTTCAACTGCCTGGTTCTCCCGCCTCCAGGGCTGTGAACTCCTCGGTGGGCGGAGCCAACCGCCTGGCCCACCCCCTGGTGTGGACATCAGCCCCTGGAGGAAGGCAACAAGGATTTTAGGTTAGCCTTGGTGTTCCTAAGTGGGGTGTAGGGTGTGGTGGTGTTATGACCTGTGACCCCTGGCTTGCCCAGGGCGTCACACATGCATGGGGTGTCTCGTACCTGCGTTAATCGTCACCGGGCTGTGATGGGCTCCATCAACCTCGGATAAGTTAGGAGAAGTCACCGGTGTTTGAAAGAAGAAGAAAGTCCTTTTTCAAAGTTGCCCTTCCATCTGTGAGGCTCCCAGCCCCAGACCCCGTGAAGAGAAGAGAAGAAGGAGGTGATGGTGTCGTGTCCCAGAACTGGTGTCCCGGGTAGTCTGACTAAAGATTGTGTCAGTGTGCTCCTACTTCTACCCCCAGTGGAACCCGCCCCCAGGTGGCTGGCTTCAGTGACCGGGGAAGCCCCATGACTCATGATTTCCACCTTCCTGCCTACCTTGACCCCCCCCACACCCTCCTGGGGGAATGCTCCTAAGCTCTTTCCTCCTTACCAGAGGCGAATATCGCACCTAAAATAAAGTGCAATACTCTGTGCTGACTGAAACCTCAGGGGCGCCACACCAACAGTTCCCAAACTCAGTCACAGATTTTTTTTTTAAAAGACCGTTTTCGGGTTCAAGCCTGGACAGCCAGTAAACACTTTACAGTTCAGGTTCAATTCATGAGCGTCTTTTTGTTCCAAACTAGCTTAAGGGCATAATTGCACAGGGCAGATACCTAAATTGGATGAGATTTTGATAAATCACCATATACTCATTGATAAAAAATTGTTGCGGAATCCATTTGATCTCTGCTTTGCACCTTAAATTTGCAGATTGCACATTTATTTAATGGGTTTTGATGCAGATATCACTGCTCTCACTGAGAGGGGTGAAGTCCAAGGTCAATCCCTGCAAAATTTAAGGCAATGTTTTCAACATGTTTTACCTTACGTTCCGTTACATTGGGGCTACGTCTGAACCACCCGAAAACAGGATTTGGACGTATGCACTGACTGGGCCATTGCAAGTAATAATGCAGACAGAGTCATAGTGTGCTCAGCCATTGTCATGGGTGAGTCACGAGGGACAGACAGTCTTGTGGTTTCTGGCCATAGAAGGTCATGGCATTTGGCTGCGCAGAATGCTCCCTGACTTTCCATTGTTCCTGCTGTCAGTATTCATTGGTATAGGTAGCTTTCCTGCTGGATTTATCTCTCTCTCTTTTGGACCCAGCAGGAGCTCGACTTATACCCAGCTGCTGATCATCAGTATTCTCTTGGTGCTTAAATACCCCTTCCTTCCATGGACTTGTGCTGGTGATATTTTTCAGTTCATTCAAGCAAGCCGCCTGCTCTCATCTGTGGAATTGTTGCTGAAAACTTTGCTGAACTTCTACCTGAGTCATCTGTAGACAAGTAGTTCATGTTTTTCCACCTATGTGTCCTCTTCGTGTTGTCTATAGTGTTTAGTGGGATTGATGAAGAGCTCATCCCATCTGTTCCCTATTTAGGGCCCAGATCTGGGGATTCCTAGGGTCAGGTACATGGCTTGGTGCATAGGCGAAACCTATCTAGGGTGGTCAGGGACTAGCAGAAGGTTTGGTCAGGGGTCAGCATCTTCCCCTTCTCTAGACGTGGGGTTTCCCTTCCATTTTGCCGTTCACTTGATACTTCCCCGTATCTAGCTAGTCATATATAATTTTGGGTCGTGTTCGCCAAGGCATGATCGACTAAAGGGGGCTTTACACGCTGCGAGATCGCTAACAATATATCGTCGGGGTCACGTCCTTAGTGACGCACATTCGGCGCCGGTAGTGACATCGCAGCATGTGACACCAATGAGCGACAATCAACGATCGCAAAATCATCCAAAAACGGTGATTTTTGACACGTCGCTCCTTTCCTTAATATCGTTGCTGCTGCAGGTACGATTTTGTTTGTCGTTCCTGCAGCAGCACACATCGCTATGTGTGACACCGCAGGAACGACGAACATCTCCTTACCTGCATCCACCGGCTATGCGGAAGGAAGAAGGTGGGCGGGATGTTACGTCCCGCTCATCTCTGCCCCTCCGCTTCTATTGGCTGGCTGCTGTGTGACGCCACAGTGATGTCGCTATGACGCCGAACGCACCTCCGCCTCGAGTGAGGGATTGTTCGGCGGTCTCAGCGTCAGCGCTGACAAAGTATGTGCGTGTGACGCTGCCGTAGCGATAATGTTCGCTACGGCAGTGATCACCAAATGACGCACGAGCGACGGGGGCGGGTGCTATCGCGCTCAACATTGTAGGCAATCGCTAGCAATGTCGCAGCATGTAAAGCACCATTAAGTCTTGCTTCATTATTTGGGCGTATATGGTTGAAAGTTATGTACGACAGAGCACATTTTAATGCCATCTGCATCATTAGTATCAGTGGCTCTGCCACCAATATGCCCTCATCTGTTTTGCCGGGCTTGAACCTAAGCCTTACTGGAGCCACTTACCGTAGTAGGTAGCACTATGTGAACATCGTCTTATCTGCAAATTATACATAAGGATTTTGCAGCAGGTTCAATGAAGATTTTGCCCAAATTTTCTGACAGTACACAATACATTTTCTCTGTTGCAGTAAGGTCACATGTGGATGTATCCTCATGGGGACAACTGCTACTGCTGGAGGCGAAATGTGGTATTATAAAGTGGCCACTAAAAAGACAGGCTGACAGTGTAGTAGACGGACCAGCTTCAAGGTGATTTACATGCGATACGTCCCCCTATAAATTATATCATACACTCCTAGGTGAGCTGCTCAGCCCCTCTAACAAGCCATTCGTTAAGGTGATATCGATAATGATCTCTTGTCTCTTAGTCTATTAGTCTTTATGTTCTGTAGAGTACGATGTAGATCACGTCACCTAATCAAACCGAGATTGTCATTCATTAAGTGGCTCTTGAATACATGGGAATGTCAGACAGCGGGAAATAATGGAGATCATATTTTAATATGAATAGTTTTCTATGTCAGCTCTTAATGGACAGACTGAAAGAAAAGGTCTTGCTGTGCAGTTAGAAGGCAATTAAGAGCGAGAACCCTGTCGATTGTAGTCTTATAAAACATGTCATATAAAAAAGCTTGATGTCTTCTATCCCATTATTGATTCATCAGAAGATTGCACTGTAAAGCCATTAGGTCTGCCACTAAAAAAAACAACAATGGTTGCAACTTTAACACAAAGGTGTGCTAACGGGGACATTTTGCCACTATTTCAATAATTGACTTACTTTTTTTTTTCATATTCTATAATTACTGGTAAAACACATTCTCTAACTTGAATTCAGTGGACGGTACAATGTCTTCCCCTTTTGAGTTTCTTGATTCTGAAATACACTAAGATGGTGATCTCTCTACCTCTAATTTGACTCACAAAAATAAATATTTTTTTCCAGGAAGAGCGCCACTTTTGACTATGGCCAACATGTGTTATTGCAGCTTTTTGATTATATGCACAGGTCTGTAGCTGGGCTGCAACACCAGACAGAGGCAACAGTAAGGAGTGAAACTGTTTCTGGGAAAAATAAAGACTAATTTATTGTGCACTTATTTATTAAAGCTTTACAAATTCAGGAAACTTTTTTTTCAGACAGTCATGTGGTTTCTGACAATAGAAGGTCATAGTTTTTGGCTGCTCAGAATGCTCCCTGACTTTCTGTTGTTCCTGCTTTCAGTATTCATTGTATTAGGTAGCTTTCCTGCTGGGTTTGCATCTCTTCCCCTTTAGGACCCAGCACAGCCCTCCTTCCATCCAGCTGCTGATCATCAGTATTCTCCACTTGCTTAAATACTCCCATTTTCCATGGACTTGTACTGGTGATATTATAATTCACTTCATTCAAGCTCTGATTGCAAGCAGGTGGCTTGTACTCAGCTGTGGTGCTGTTGCTGTTATTTTGCTGAACGTCTACCTAAGTCATCTGTGGATAAATAGTTCATGTTTTTTCCCCTGTGTGTCCTCTTTGTGTCGTCTACAGTGTTTAGTGGGGTTGTCAAAGAACTCATCCCATCCATTCCCTATTTAGGGCCCAGCACTAAGGATATCTAGAATCAGGTATCTGGCTCGGTGCATAGGTTCAGAATCTATGTAGGGGGGTGAGGGACCCCAGAGACCAGCAGTAGGTGTGCCTGCGCAGGACCTCAATGCCGGCCTGTATGCATGACATGGGACGTGTCATGCGCCCAGGCTTCAGAAGAAGGAGGACAAAGATGGCCGAAAGAGGAGGCACCACACCAGGAAACGGAGACACCCATCCGACCCATCTGCATTATACTGATTGTTTAGGTGAGTATTATAAAGTCATTTTCACGTTCTACACAGCGGCCTGGGCTCTTATATACAGTGTACTGGAATGCTGTATATAAGAGCCCACTGGTGGTTGCCGCAGCTTATAGTCCCCAAATCTGGTGACAGGTTCCCTTTACAGTTTACCTGTGGGTCTGTAGGATGTGGCTTTAAATATGGAGGTGGATGGGTGAAAATGGAGATTGATGCTTGAATATTCTTTAAAGATTCATTATTACTAATTTTTTGCATGGATGTAATTTACAATAAATGTGCGCATTTGAGTTAAGATGACCATAAAAACATGATAATTTAATTATTGTCTTCTAAATTTCCTTTGAAAGACAGTGCTGC
Organism: Anomaloglossus baeobatrachus; assembly: GCF_048569485.1. Lineage (NCBI taxonomy): Eukaryota > Metazoa > Chordata > Amphibia > Anura > Aromobatidae > Anomaloglossus > Anomaloglossus baeobatrachus. The sequence goes on from NC_134359.1 coordinate 51,967,389, forward strand.
AGTCATGGATGTACTTATATATAATGGCAGTAATGCCCATACTAAATGTCTTCTTTTATTAGTATTTTTTGCACGGAGTTAGAAGATTATTATTTGCACTTGTGCAAATAAAATTGGCTCCTATCTCATTTAAAACAGTATCATAATATATTGAAATTAAGTACTATTTTCCTTTCATAGAGCAGCTCAACCAGAGAATGTTCTAGTCTGATTAAACTGGGCTTTCAGCTTGGATATTTAGTCATTTAAAACAAAGCTTGAAATGCTTTTCACAAATGACTACATTTAAACTAATGCATCCCAGAGGCAAAGAGAACGGAGTACAGTATTCACCATCCGCTCCGGCTCAATATTTCTAATCGCGCTCCCATTTCATAACAGCTTCATACTTCTGAATAAACGAGGTACTACTAATTAGAGTTGAGCGTGGTTCGTGGTTCGTGGTTCTCCAGTTCTAGGCTCGAGTGATTTTGGGGCATGTTCTAGATCGAACTAGAACTCGAGCATTTTGCAAAAGCTCGATAGTTCTAGAAACGTTCGAGAACGGTTCTAGCAGCCAAAAAACAGCTAAATCATAGCTTGGTTTCTGCTGTAATAGTGTAAGTCACTCTGTGAATCAAACTATTATCACATTTCAGTGTATAGTGTGCGTGAACAGCGCATTCAGATCACTGCTGTTTCTATAATGGCGATCGCCATTTTTTTTTTTTTTTCTTGTCTTCCTTCCCTAAGCGCGCGCGTCTTGTGGGGCGGGCCAGCATGTCAGCCAATCACAGACACACACACAGCTAAGTGGACTTTGAGCCAGAGAAGCAACGGCATGTGTGATAGGATCTGCATGTCACATGTCCCTGCATTATAAAACCGGACATTTTCTTCACGGACGCCATTATCTGCCTTCTGCATCTTTGGTGTCAGACATCACTGTCGCAGCTCCGTCCTCCTGAGTCCTATAGCCGATACAGCTGTATGCGCTGCATACACAGCGTTAGACAGCATAGGGAGAGCACTTTATAGCAGTCTTTTTAAGGGCTCAAACCGGCAGGGTCAGAGTTAAGGTGACAGGTCCTGAAAACAGCGCCAGCGTCTGTGCAGCCAAGGTCAGGGATTTCCTCCATGCATTTCACCATTAGGAGGGAATAGAAAGGCAGGCTTCCATTCCTCTACCCAGAGCACCACAATCCTGCCACTGTACCCTCTTGTCCTCTGCACACTCCAACTCATTATAACTAAGCCATTATACTAGCAAACAGTCAGTGTACCTAGTGGCATCCTATCTGTGGCTATTGGACTTTGCTTTAGTCCCACTAGTGCCAAGACATTTGCAGAGCGCATCTGCCTGCATTGCACACTCCAACTAATTATAACGAAGCCATTATACTAGCAAACACTCAGTGTACCTAGTGGCATCCTATACGTGGCTATTGGACTTTGCTATAGTCCCACTAGTGCCAAGACATTTGCAGAGCGCATCTGCCTGCGTTGCACACTCCAACTAATTATAACTAAGCCATTATACTAGCAAACACTCAGTGTACCTAGTGGCATCCTATACGTGGCTATTGGACTTTGCTATAGTCCCACTAGTGCCAAGACATTTGCAGAGCGCATCTGCCTGCGTTGCACACTCCAACTAATTATAACTAAGCCATTATACTAGCAAACACTCAGTGTACCTAGTGGCATCCTATACGTGGCTATTGGACTTTGCTATAGTCCCACTAGTGCCAAGACATTTGCAGAGCGCATCTGCCTGCGTTGCACACTCCAACTAATTATAACTAAGCCATTATACTAGCAAACACTCAGTGTACCTAGTGGCATCCTATACGTGGCTATTGGACTTTGCTATAGTCCCACTAGTGCCAAGACATTTGCAGCACGTCTGCCTGCGTTGCACACTCCAACTAATTATAACTAAGCCATTATACTAGCAAACACTCAGTGTACCTAGTGGCATCCTATACGTGGCTATTGGACTTTGCTATAGTCCCACTAGTGCCAAGACATTTGCAGAGCGCATCTGCCTGCGTTGCACACTCCAACTAATTATAACTAAGCCATTATACTAGCAAACACTCAGTGTACCTAGTGGCATCCTATACGTGGCTATTGGACTTTGCTATAGTCCCACTAGTGCCAAGACATTTGCAGAGCGCATCTGCCTGCGTTGCACACTCCAACTAATTATAACTAAGCCATTATACTAGCAAACACTCAGTGTACCTAGTGGCATCCTATACGTGGCTATTGGACTTTGCTATAGTCCCACTAGTGCCAAGACATTTGCAGAGCGCATCTGCCTGCGTTGCACACTCCAACTAATTATAACTAAGCCATTATACTAGCAAACACTCAGTGTACCTAGTGGCATCCTATACGTGGCTATTGGACTTTGCTATAGTCCCACTAGTGCCAAGACATTTGCAGCACGTCTGCCTGCGTTGCACACTCCAACTAATTATAACTAAGCCATTATACTAGCAAACACTCAGTGTACCTAGTGGCATCCTATACGTGGCTATTGGACTTTGCTATAGTCCCACTAGTGCCAAGACATTTGCAGAGCGCATCTGCCTGCATTGCACACTCCAACTAATTATAACGAAGCCATTATACTAGCAAACACTCAGTGTACCTAGTGGCATCCTATACGTGGCTATTGGACTTTGCTATAGTCCCACTAGTGCCAAGACATTTGCAGAGCGCATCTGCCTGCGTTGCACACTCCAACTAATTATAACTAAGCCATTATACTAGCAAACACTCAGTGTACCTAGTGGCATCCTATACGTGGCTATTGGACTTTGCTATAGTCCCACTAGTGCCAAGACATTTGCAGAGCGCATCTGCCTGCGTTGCACACTCCAACTAATTATAACTAAGCCATTATACTAGCAAACACTCAGTGTACCTAGTGGCATCCTATACGTGGCTATTGGACTTTGCTATAGTCCCACTAGTGCCAAGACATTTGCAGAGCGCATCTGCCTGCGTTGCACACTCCAACTAATTATAACTAAGCCATTATACTAGCAAACACTCAGTGTACCTAGTGGCATCCTATACGTGGCTATTGGACTTTGCTATAGTCCCACTAGTGCCAAGACATTTGCAGCACGTCTGCCTGCGTTGCACACTCCAACTAATTATAACTAAGCCATTATACTAGCAAACACTCAGTGTACCTAGTGGCATCCTATACGTGGCTATTGGACTTTGCTATAGTCCCACTAGTGCCAAGACATTTGCAGAGCGCATCTGCCTGCGTTGCACACTCCAACTAATTATAACTAAGCCATTATACTAGCAAACACTCAGTGTACCTAGTGGCATCCTATACGTGGCTATTGGACTTTGCTATAGTCCCACTAGTGCCAAGACATTTGCAGAGCGCATCTGCCTGCGTTGCACACTCCAACTAATTATAACTAAGCCATTATACTAGCAAACACTCAGTGTACCTAGTGGCATCCTATACGTGGCTATTGGACTTTGCTATAGTCCCACTAGTGCCAAGACATTTGCAGAGCGCATCTGCCTGCGTTGCACACTCCAACTAATTATAACTAAGCCATTATACTAGCAAACACTCAGTGTACCTAGTGGCATCCTATACGTGGCTATTGGACTTTGCTATAGTCCCACTAGTGCCAAGACATTTGCAGCACGTCTGCCTGCGTTGCACACTCCAACTAATTATAACTAAGCCATTATACTAGCAAACACTCAGTGTACCTAGTGGCATCCTATACGTGGCTATTGGACTTTGCTATAGTCCCACTAGTGCCAAGACATTTGCAGAGCGCATCTGCCTGTGTTGCACACTCCAACTAATTATAACTAAGCCATTATACTAGCAAACACTCAGTGTACCTAGTGGCATCCTATACGTGGCTATTGGACTTTGCTATAGTCCCACTAGTGCCAAGACATTTGCAGCACGTCTGCCTGCGTTGCACACTCCAACTAATTATAACTAAGCCATTATACTAGCAAACACTCAGTGTACCTAGTGGCATCCTATACGTGGCTATTGGACTTTGCTATAGTCCCACTAGTGCCAAGACATTTGCAGAGCGCATCTGCCTGCGTTGCACACTCCAACTAATTATAACTAAGCCATTATACTAGCAAACACTCAGTGTACCTAGTGGCATCCTATACGTGGCTATTGGACTTTGCTATAGTCCCACTAGTGCCAAGACATTTGCAGCACGTCTGCCTGCGTTGCACACTCCAACTAATTATAACTAAGCCATTATACTAGCAAACACTCAGTGTACCTAGTGGCATCCTATACGTGGCTATTGGACTTTGCTATAGTCCCACTAGTGCCAAGACATTTGCAGAGCGCATCTGCCTGCGTTGCACACTCCAACTAATTATAACTAAGCCATTATACTAGCAAACACTCAGTGTACCTAGTGGCATCCTATACGTGGCTATTGGACTTTGCTATAGTCCCACTAGTGCCAAGACATTTGCAGAGCGCATCTGCCTGCGTTGCACACTCCAACTAATTATAACTAAGCCATTATACTAGCAAACACTCAGTGTACCTAGTGGCATCCTATACGTGGCTATTGGACTTTGCTATAGTCCCACTAGTGCCAAGACATTTGCAGAGCGCATCTGCCTGCGTTGCACACTCCAACTAATTATAACTAAGTTGCATTGTCAGGGATATTTATTCTTTATTATTCTGCTGTTAATAAAGCTAGACCACCACTGCAATCTTCACCACCTCTCAATTTTTACTACCACATTTTCAGTCCACAATCTTGTCGCAATCAACATGAGTGGCAAAATGACAGATGCTGGTGGAAAGGGGAAGAGGCGTGGTGGAAAAGGCAAAAAAGGTTTTGTCCGTGGGGAAGGTGGCAAAGCTCCATTATCATCTGCTGAAGATAGACCATCTACCAGCAAAAGTAAGATGTCTACTACTTACCGTGGACAATCCGATGTGCTCCCTTTTTTACGGACACGAACAACAGGAAGAAAGGTAGATGATGGGCAAAAAAGGAAAATGCTTGAATGGATCTCAAGTGGTCCAACAAGTGCCCTCTCAGCCACTTCAAGTACCGCATCCAAAAAACACCAGTCCTCTGAGTTGTCATCCCAATCACACTTGATTTCTCCTAGCTCTGAAGTCTCCATCAGCCCTGCACAGTATGGTGGAACTGAGATGGCTGAGTCTGCAGAGCTGTTCAGTCACACTATAGCCTGGGAATCAGAGGTCTGCTCCCAAGCTACAGTGAGTACAGAACAGGAAATGGTCTGCAGTGATGCCCAGAACCTTTGTGACTCTGATTCAGGCCGTGAGGACCAAGTTTCTGAGGATAATGTTGACCCTTTGTCACAAACTGTAACACCTGTGGTTATAGACAATGAGGAACATACTGATGAAGATGAGACGCAGATACCCGATTGGGATGACAACTTAAATATTCGGTCAGGGCAAGAAGAGGCTCGGTCTGAGGGGGAGGGGAGTGCAAACACAACAATTGATGATGACGTTCTAGATCCCACCTACTGTCAACCCCCAGTCAGGCACTCGAGGAGGTCAACAGAGGCGGTGGAGGAGGATGCAACCGACGACGAAGTTACCTTGCGCCTTCCTGGACAGAGTCGGAGCACTGGTAGCACGTCTACAACTGCATCCTCAGCCACCACTCTGCCTATGAGCATTATTCGGGGTGGATCAACAGGTCGCATGGCCTCTAAGCCTTGCCTAGCCTGGTCCTTTTTTGACATCGAAAAAGATCGCCCAAATCATGTGATATGTAACATTTGTCATGATTCTCTTAGTAGAGGTCAAAACCTCAGCAGTTTGACAACTTCTTCCATGAATCGTCACATGAATAAATATCATAAGTCCCGGTGGGAAGCTCACCGTGCTGCAATGCGGCCTAGCGGAGCGAACCATCCACCGCCCGCCCCTTCCAGTGCATCCGCGCGCTCTTCATCTTCTAGGACTGTGGGGACAGCTGTCACACCTGTTTTTCCACGCAAAACTTCCACCACTGTAACCGCAACAGGCAGTTTGCTTGTAAGGTCGTCAGTTGGTTTGGAAGGGGAAACAAGTGAGTGTGTACAGCTCTCTCAGACATCGATAGCACCAACGTTGGATCAAGGCAACATCATGTCTCCGCCTGCACTTTCCTCACAAACCTGCATTTTTCCAGGGACACCCTACTCAACACCGTCTACACACAGCAGCCAGATCTCTGTCCCTCAGATGTGGTCAAATAAAAGGCCATTTCCTGCGACCCATGACAAAGCTAAGAGGTTGACTCTATCCCTCTGTAAGCTGTTGGCTACCGAAATGCTGCCTTTCCGCCTAGTGGACACACAGGATTTTAGAGACCTTATGTCTGTCGCTGTGCCCCAGTACCAGATGCCTAGTCGCCACTACTTCTCTAAGAAAGGTGTGCCCGCGCTACACCAGCATGTCGCACACAACATCACCGCTTCCTTGAGAAACTCTGTGTGTGAACGGGTGCATTTCACCACCGATACTTGGACCAGTAAGCATGGACAGGGACGTTACATGTCGCTGACTGGGCACTGGGTAACTATGGTGATAGATGGTGAAGGGTCTGCTGCACAAGTCTTGCCGTCCCCACGACTTGTGTGTCAATCCTATGTCTGTCCAAGTTCCGCCACAGCTTCTGCATCCTCCACCTCATCTGGGTCCTCCACCTCCGCCCCAAGTCTGCCTGGTCAGGCCACCAGCGTTCTCACTGCGCAGAAGGAATCACGCACCCCTCATTACTATGCTGGCAGCAGAGCGCAACGGCATCAGGCGGTCTTTAGCTTGACATGTCTTGGGAATAAGAGTCACACAGCTGAGGAGTTGTGGTCAGCTCTGCGGTCCGAGTTTAATAAATGGTTGTCTCCACTCAACCTGCAGCCTGGTAAGGCCGTGTGCGACAATGCTGCAAACCTGGGTGCGGCACTTCGCCTGGGCAAGGTGACACACGTACCTTGTATGGCTCACGTGTTGAACCTTGTCGTCCAGCAATTTTTAACACACTATCCCGGCCTAGATGGCCTTCTGAACAGGGCACGAAAACTGTCAGCTCACTTCCGCCGTTCAAGCGCCGCAGCAGAGCGACTTGCATCGCTCCAGAAGTCTTTCGGCCTGCCGGTTCATCGCCTGAAATGCGATGTGGCGACACGCTGGAATTCAACTCTCCACATGTTACAGCGACTGTGGCAGCACCGCAGAGCCCTGGTGCAATACGTCATGACGTATAGCCTGGGCCAACGAGATGCAGAGGTGGGGCAGATCACCCTGATGGAGTGGTCTCAGATCAAGGACCTATGCACCCTTCTGCACAGTTTCGACATGGCGACGAATATGTTTAGCTCTGACAATGCCATTATCAGCATGACGATTCCAGTCATTTACATGCTGGAGCACACGCTAAACACTATTCGGAGTCAGGGGGTGGGACAACATGAAGGGGAGGAACTACAGGAGGATTCATATGCGCAAGGGACAACAACATCACCAAGGTCCAGACGCTCATCATCACCAACGCAGCAGGCATGGGACCATGGGGGACAGGGATCGACAAGGGCGCATAGTAGCAGGCGAAATGTTGAGCAAGGTGCAGGAGAACATGAAGAAATGGAGGACGAACTGTCCATGGACATGGAAGACTCAGCGGATGAGGGAGACCTTGGTCAAATTTCAGTTGAAAGAGGTTGGGGGGAGATGTCAGAGGAAGAAAGAACGGGTAGCACCTCTATGCCACAAACACAGCGTGGACTTGGTCCGCATGGCTGCGCAAGACACATGAGTGCCTTTTTGTTGCACTACCTCCAACATGACAGTCGTATTGTCAAAATTAGAAGTGATGATGACTACTGGATTGCCACACTATTAGATCCCCGGTACAAGTCCAAATTTTGTGACATAATTCCAGCCATAGAAAGGGACGCACGTATGCAGGAGTATCAGCAGAAGCTGTTACTCGATCTTAGCTCGGCTTTTCCACCAAACAACCGTGCAGGTGCAGGGAGGGAATCTCCCAGTTGTAACTTGACAAACATGGGACGGTCTCGTCATCTTCAACAGTCTACCCGTACCAGTAGGACCGTATCTGGTGCCGGTAACAGCAATTTTATGGAATATTTTCATAATTTTTTTAGACCCTCTTTTGCAAGGCCACCAGAGACAACAAGTCTGACACATAGTCAACGGCTGGAGAGGATGATACAGGAGTATCTCCAAATGAACATCGATGCCATGACTGTGCAACTGGAGCCTTGCTCCTTTTGGGCTTCAAACCTAGAAAAATGGCCAGAGCTCGCAACTTACGCCTTGGAGATTTTGTCGTGTCCAGCTGCCAGCGTTGTCTCTGAACGTGTATTCAGTGCTGCTGGGTGTGTGCTGACAGATAAGCGCACGCGTCTGTCCAGTGACAATGTGGACAGACTGACGTTCATCAAAATGAACAAGTCATGGATCCAGAAGGAATTTACTACCCCTGTGTCATCCTGGGGAGAGTAAATGCTTGTGGATTTGGAATGTGCTTGATGCAAATCAAAACATCCTGTTTGCAACTAGGGCACAAGTGCTGCCACTGAAGGGGTGGGTGTGTGGGGCCCAATTTTTGGAAAAAAGGGAGACTCCGCTTGGAGTAACCCTTGCTTACATTGTTTTTAAAAGAAGCCAAGATGAACAGAGCTGGGATCAGGAAAGACTTTGCTACCTACCCCGGTGTCATGCTGGGGACGGTTAATTATGGCGTATTTTTGAATGTGCTTGATGCAAATGTAGCTGTGAAGTGTACAACTAGGGCACAAGTGCTGCCACTGAATGGGTGGGTGTGTGTGGGGCACAATTTTTGGAAAAAAAGGGAGACTCCGCTTGGAGTAACCCTTGCTTGCTGTGTTTTTAAAAGAAGCCAAGATGAACAGAGCTGGGATCAGGAAAGACTTTGCTACCTACCCCGGTGTCATGCTGGGGACGGTTAATTATGGCGTATTTTGGAATGTGCTTGATGCAAATGTAGCTGTGAAGTGTACAACTAGGGCACAAGTGCTGCCACTGAATGGGTGGGTGTGTGTGGGGCACAATTTTTGGAAAAAAAGGGAGACTCCGCTTGGAGTAACCCTTGCTTACATTGTTTTTAAAAGAAGCCAAGATGAACAAGTCATGGGTCAGCAAAGACTTTATCTACCTACCCCGGTGTCATCCTGGGGACGGATAAGAATGGCGTATTTTGGAATGTGCTTGATGCAAATCTAGCTGTGAAGTGTACAACTAGGGCACAAGTGCTGCCACTGAATGGGTGGGTGTGTGTGGGGCCCAATTTTTGGAAAAAAAGGGAGACTCCGCTTGGAGTAACCCTTGCTTGCTGTGTTTTTAAAAGAAGCCAAGATGAACAGAGCTGGGATCAGGAAAGACTTTGCTACCTACCCCGGTGTCATCCTGGGGACGGATAAGAATGGCGTATTTTGGAATGTGCTTGATGCAAATGTAGCTGTGAAGTGTACAACTAGGGCACAAGTGCTGCCACTGAATGGGTGGGTGTGTGTGGGGCACAATTTTTGGAAAAAAAGGGAGACTCCGCTTGGAGTAACCCTTGCTTACATTGTTTTTAAAAGAAGCCAAGATGAACAAGTCATGGGTCAGCAAAGACTTTATCTACCTACCCCGGTGTCATCCTGGGGACGGATAAGAATGGCGTATTTTGGAATGTGCTTGATGCAAATCTAGCTGTGAAGTGTACAACTAGGGCACAAGTGCTGCCACTGAATGGGTGGGTGTGTGTGGGGCCCAATTTTTGATAAAAAAGGGAGACTCCGCTTGGAGTAACCCTTGCTTGCTGTGTTTTTAAAAGAAGCCAAGATGAACAGAGCTGGGATCAGGAAAGACTTTGCTACCTACCCCGGTGTCATCCTGGGGACGGATAAGAATGGCGTATTTTTGAATGTGCTTGCTGCAAATCTAGCTGTGAATTGTACAACTGGGGCCCAACTGCTGCCACTGAATGGGTGGGTGGGTGTGGGGCCCAATTTTTGGAAAAAAAGGGAGACTATGCTTGGAGTCACCTTGCGGTGTTTTACATGATTTTAGAATGGCGTGCCATGCCTATATCTGTGTGTCCTCCTCTTTTTCCTTGTCCAGCTGTTTTGTTTTCGCATGAGTATATGTCCTTGTCACTTTCCAATGTGTTTGAGTTGTTTGTCACCTTTTGGACACCTTTGAGGGTGTTTTCTAGGTGTTTTACTGTGTTTGTGATTGCCTGCCATTGTTTCCTATTGGCTCGAGTTCGGTTCGTCGAACGTTCGACGAGCCGAACTCGAACGGGAGGTCCGTTCGGCGAACCGACCTCGAGCCGAACCGGGACCGGTTCGCTCATCTCTACTACTAATATACTCACCTACAATAAACACGCGCCGCCATTGCACAAGGCTGAAATTACCTTTGGGAATTAATTACTAGAGCCAAGTAATGTGCTAAAGCTTCTAACTTTGTGCGTGTGAATTATGTGATTTGAAAACTTTTGTGTGGATTCTGTATACACCTAAAGATTTAATAGACCCCGATTAATGTAGACTAAAATGAGAAAACAAAAAATTGAGTCTGGTGTGCACTGGTTTACATATTTGCAAAAGGTTCAGTTATACTGTAATTGAGCCATTTCTTAATTATTTTGATTTCCTGAGTTCTAATCTGACAATGAAAACTTTTAGTTAGCTGTGATATTTAAAAATATTTTTTTACTGCTATATATACAGCTCTGGCAAAAATTAAGAGACCACTACAAAATTGTCAGTTTTTCTAATTTTTCTCTTCATAGGTATACTAGCTGTAGTACGCGGCGTTGCCCGTGATAGTAACTGTCTCTCTGTCTCTCTCCTAGTCTCTGTCTGATTGTCTCTGTCTGTCTGTGTCTGTCTCTGTGCCTGTCTCTGTGCGTCTGTCTCTCTCTCTGTTTATTTACCTGTCTGTCTCTGTGTGTCTGTCTCTCTGTCTGTCTCTTTCCCCGTCTGTCTCTTTCCCCGTCTGTCTCTTTCCCCGTCTGTCTCTTTCCCCGTCTGTCTCTTTCTCCGTCTGTCTCTTTCCCCGTCTGTCTCTTTCCTCGTCTGTCTCTTTCCCCGTCTGTCTCTTTCCCCGTCTGTCTCTTTCCCCGTCTGTCTCTTTCCCCGTCTGTCTCTTTCCTCATCTGTCTCTTTCCTCGTCTGTCTCTTTCCCCGTCTGTCTCTTTCCCCGTATGTCTCTTTCCCCGTCTGTCTCTTTCCCCGTCTGTCTCTTTCCCTGTCTGTCTCTTTCCTCATCTGTCTCTTTCATCGTCTGTCTCTTTCCCCGTCTGTCTCTTTCCCCATCTGTCTATTACCTGTCTGTCTCTGTGTGTCTGTCTCTCTGTCTGTCTCTTTCCCCGTCTGTCTCTTTCCCCGTCTGTCTCTTTCCCCGTCTGTCTCTTTCTCTGTCTGTCTCTTTCCCCGTCTGCCTCTTTCCCTGTCTGTCTCTTTCCGAGTCTGTCTCTTTCCCTGTCTGTCTTTGAGTCTGTCTCTTTCCGAGTCTGTCTCTTTCCCTGTCTGTCTCGTTCCAGGTCTGTCGTGTTCCAGGTCTGTCTCGTTCCAGGTCTGTCTCGATCCAGGTCTGTCTTATTCCCTGTCGTCTCTTTCCACGTCTGTCTCTTTCCCCATCTGTCTCTTTCCCCGTCTGTCTCTTTCCCCGTCTGCCTCTTTCCCCGTCTGTCTCTTTCCCCGTCTGTCTCTTTCCGAGTCTGTCTCTTTCCGAGTCTGTCTCTTTCCGAGTCTGTCTCTTTCCCCGTCTGTCTCTTTCCCCGTCTGTCTCTTTCCCTGTCTGTCTCTTTCCTCATCTGTCTCTTTCATCGTCTGTCTCTTTCCCCGTCTGTCTCTTTCCCCATCTGTCTATTACCTGTCTGTCTCTGTGTGTCTGTCTCTCTGTCTGTCTCTTTCCCCGTCTGTCTCTTTCCCCGTCTGTCTCTTTCCCCGTCTGTCTCTTTCTCTGTCTGTCTCTTTCCTCGTCTGTCTCTTTCCTCGTCTGTCTCTTTCCTCGTCTGTCTCTTTCCTCGTCTGTCTCTTTCCTCGTCTGTCTCTTTCCCCATCTGTCTCTTTCCCTATCTGTCTCTTTCCCCGTCTGTCTCTTTCCCCGTCTGCCTCTTTCCCCATCTGTCTCTTTCCGAGTCTGTCTCTTTCCGAGTCTGTCTCTTTCCCCGTCTGTCTCTTTCCCCGTCTGTCTCTTTCCGAGTCTGTCTCTTTCCCTGTCTGTCTCTTTCCCTGTCTGTCTCTTTCCGAGTCTGTCTCTTTCCGAGTCTGCCTCTTTCCGAGTCTGTCTCTTTCTCTGTCTGTCTCATTCCAGGTCTGTCGTGTTCCAGGTCTGTCTCGTTCCAGGTCTGTCTCGTTCCAGGTCTGTCTCGATCCAGGTCTGTCTCTTTCCTCGTCTGTCTCTTTCCTCGTCTGTCTCTTTCCCCATCTGTCTCTTTCCCCATCTGTCTCTTTCCCTATCTGTCTCTTTCCCCGTCTGTCTCTTTCCCCGTCTGCCTCTTTCCCCATCTGTCTCTTTCCGAGTCTGTCTCTTTCCGAGTCTGTCTCTTTCCCCGTCTGCCTCTTTCCCCGTCTGCCTCTTTCCCCGTCTGCCTCTTTCCCTGTCTGTCTCTTTCCTCGTCTGTCTCTTTCCTCGTCTGTCTCTTTCCCCATCTGTCTCTTTCCCTATCTGTCTCTTTCCCCGTCTGTCTCTTTCCCCGTCTGCCTCTTTCCCCATCTGTCTCTTTCCGAGTCTGTCTCTTTCCGAGTCTGTCTCTTTCCCCGTCTGTCTCTTTCCCCGTCTGTCTCTTTCCGAGTCTGTCTCTTTCCCTGTCTGTCTCTTTCCCTGTCTGTCTCTTTCCGAGTCTGTCTCTTTCCGAGTCTGCCTCTTTCCGAGTCTGTCTCTTTCTCTGTCTGTCTCATTCCAGGTCTGTCGTGTTCCAGGTCTGTCTCGTTCCAGGTCTGTCTCGTTCCAGGTCTGTCTCGATCCAGGTCTGTCTCTTTCCTCGTCTGTCTCTTTCCTCGTCTGTCTCTTTCCCCATCTGTCTCTTTCCCCATCTGTCTCTTTCCCTATCTGTCTCTTTCCCCGTCTGTCTCTTTCCCCGTCTGCCTCTTTCCCCATCTGTCTCTTTCCGAGTCTGTCTCTTTCCGAGTCTGTCTCTTTCCCCGTCTGCCTCTTTCCCCGTCTGCCTCTTTCCCCGTCTGCCTCTTTCCCTGTCTGTCTCTTTCCGAGTCTGTCTCTTTCCCTGTCTGTCTTTGAGTCTGTCTCTTTCCGAGTCTGTCTCTTTCCCTGTCTGTCTCGTTCCAGGTCTGTCGTGTTCCAGGTCTGTCTCGTTCCAGGTCTGTCTCGATCCAGGTCTGTCTCGATCCAGGTCTGTCTTATTCCCTGTCGTCTCTTTCCCCGTCTGTCTCTTTCCCCATCTGTCTCTTTCCCCGTCTGTCTCTTTCCCTGTCTGCCTCTTTCCCCGTCTGTCTCTTTCCCCGTCTGTCTCTTTCCGAGTCTGTCTCTTTCCGAGTCTGTCTCTTTCCGAGTCTGTCTCTTTCCCTGTCTGTCTCGTTCCAGGTCTGTCTCGATCCAGGTCTGTCTCGATCCAGGTCTGTCTCGATCCAGGTCTGTCTCAATCCAGGTCTGTCTTGTTCCCCGTCTGTCTCTTTCCACATCTGTCTCTTTCCCCGTCTGTCTCTTTCCCCGTCTGTCTCTTTCCCAGTCTGTCTCTGTCTCTTTCCCTGTCTTTTTCCTTGTCTCTGTCTCTTTTCCTGTTTTTGTCTCTTTCCCTGTCTCTGTCTCTTTCCCTGTCTGTCTCTTTTCCTGTCTGTGTCTGTCTACCTCTGTCTCTTTGACTGTCTGCTCTCTCTCTCTGTCTCTTTCCCTGTCTGTCTGACTCTTTCCCTGTCTCTTTCCCTGTCTGTCTGCCTCTGTCTGTCTCTTTGACTGTCTGTCTCTGTCAATCTGTCTCTTTCCCTGTCTGCCTCTTACTCTACCTGTGCTTATGTCTGTCTGTCTCCTTCTGTTTCTCTCTATCCGTCTTCCCACCGACATCTTATTACCTCACACATAAGCTTCTTATAGTAACAATTAATTGTGTTCCTATATCAACCAATCACATCTGCTATTATTAACTGATAGCTCACAGCTCCATTGACTTTAATGGAGGCAGGTTTTTTGGAGAGTAACTGTAAAGTGCAGGGTTAAATTTTCCCATCAAAATATAGTCTATGACGTTCCCTGAGTCACATGGGGTGTTTTTGCTAAATTTTGTGATTGTAAATGCGACGGTGCGGATTCCTTTAGCGGACATACATACATACACACACATATACACTCAGCTTTATATATTAGATTTTTGAGTAAAATGTAAATTGTTCTTTTATTCTATAAACTACTGACAATGTCTCCGAATTTCTAAGCAACAAATTTTGTATTTATTTTCTGAAAATGAGAAACGGTCAAAATAACAAAAAAATGCATTCCTTTCACACCTCAAATAATGCAAAGAAAACAAGTTCATATTCATTTAGAATCAATAATACTAATAATGTTATAACTGAGGAAGAGTTCAGAAATCAATATTTTGTGGAACAATCATGATGTTTAATCCCAGCTTTCATGCGTCTTGGCTGCTTTCCACCAGTCTTTCACACTGCTTTTGGGTGACCTTATGCCATTCCTGGTGCAAAAATGTAAGCAGTTCTTCTTTGTTTGATGGCTTGTGACTATCCATCTTCCTCTTGATTACATTCCAGAGGTTTTCAATGGGGTTCAGGTCTGGAGATTGGGTTGGCCATGACAGGGTTTTGATGTGGTGGTCCTTCATCCACACATTGATTGACCTAGCTGTGTGGCATGATGCATTGTTCTGCTGGAAAAAATTCTGGTGGCTGCTGTACTCACTAGCGATGTCGCTGGGGATCGCACCCGCTCCCGTCGTTTGTGCGTCATGGGCAAATTGCTGCCCGTGGCGAACAATATCGCTAGGACGCGTTAAACAGACTTACCTTCCTAGCAATGTCACTGTGGGCGGCGAACAACCTCTTTTTTAAGGGGGCAGTTCGTGCGGCGTCACAGCGACATCAATCAGTGGCCCACCAATAGAAGCGGAGGGGCGGGGAGCAGCCACATTCACGTCACTTCCACCTCGTTTCCGGAGGACGCAGGTACGCTGCTGTTCGTCATTCCTGGGGTGTCAAATGTAGTGATGTGTGCTGCCTCAGAAACGACGAACAACCTGCGTCCCAGAAGATCAACGACATTTTGAAAATGAACGAAGTGTCAATGATCAACGATGTGGTGAATATCTTGGATCGTTAGCAGTCGCTCGTGTCACACACAACGACGTCGCTAAAGAGGCCGGATGTGCGTCACGAATTCCGTGACCCCAGCAACATCTCGTTAGCGGTGTCATTGCATGTAAAGCGGGCTTTACTGTCTGACTTAATTGATGATGATTTCAGAGGGCTGGAGATGCAGCAGAAACACTCATTCCTGTGATAAAACAGGCAGGGAAATGTGTTACTTGAGCCCCTGCTGTAAACTCACGTATAATAAGTGACTTGTATTTCCTCCCTTGGCCAGGAGCTGTTGTATGTGCTGACCATGGACTGGAGCACCTCTATAAGGTCAGACACAGTCATTACACAGTACATATCAAGAGCACATTTATAGGAATGTCTCAGCACAGGAACAAATTTTTTTTAACATATCCAATTGTGGAATTATTACTTATGATTATTCCAAAATCTGTTCATTATGTACTTTGTCCATGAAACAACCCCTTTAATAGTACGGTTACATACAGTATATGTTTGAAAATAGAAGCGGCGTGCTTTATGAGTGTTTTATTTTTAACCTATGTACGGCATGTGCAAAAGAGATTTGGAAGTCTGTAAACCAAATGAATGTAATTACAGATGTAACTAACAGTTTTCAATGCTATAATTTTTTAGGAAACAAGAAGAAGCAATGAAGTCACATTCATGAGCAGCAGCCAAGCAGCTGAGCAACATGAAACTCAATTTTCAGCTTGTAACAGAGAACAGGTATATACAATTTTTCATTAGCACGTTGAGTATTTATGTTCCTCGGAAACCTTCGCTCACAAATAAAATTATTGCCGTTATTTCAAAAAATAATTTTTATCCTAAACTACACGGTGGTGTGTCCATTCATGTATAGATTTATGTTTTCAGGCGGGTGATAAAGCTAAATTTTAAATGCCATAATTTACTTTTCCCAGGTATCGGTTCATGAGCAAAGCACCCAAGAGACAAGCAAAGCGTCTAATTATAATCAAGAAGCTGATGGAGTAGGTAAGAATACTGCTTTAAATGTGTTTAGCGCTGCTACAAAATGGAAGTCATTGAAGTAGCAAATTAAAGTCTTGTGAATGTAACATGTAAGGTTACCGATGGAGAACAATTTTGGAGAGAAGGTGAAATATAAACATCCTATTTATAACTCCATCATTTCGGGGAATACAGGAGTTGAAATACTGTTCACTGCAAGGTTGCAATTAGAGATTCTCAAGTCCTAAAATTTTAGTTCCAGCAACTTCGATAAAATTCTCTTCGAATTGAAAGTGCCGCGACTTATGCTCTGAGGTCTCTCCAGACCCTATTATACTCACTTGTTCTATGCCTGCCCATACTCTCTGCTGCGGCTGCAGGTATTTGACTGTTGCAGAGTTTTCAGTGTATTCATGGGATTCAAAATCCATTCATAAAAATATGCTGAGAAAAGCTGCAGCTGTGACTTTTTCTGTAGGAGTTTGCATTTTCCCCTCTATGATGCTGCCAGGTTTTGATTGGCCAGCATTGTAGAAGAGAAAAAGCAAACATCCTCAGAAGTGTTCTGTGGTATATGCCAAGTTGGTTATATGGAAAATTTGCATTTTTATCATTGTGGGTAATATACTTGGAATAGAGGGGGACAGAAATAAAAAGAAAACTCTTCCATAATGAGTGGAGCAGTAGATGTGCTCAGTTTATATATTTAAAAAAGTGAAAGTCCACTTTAAAGAGAAGCAACCTGCAGGATTTTCATATATAAAGTAAAGCCAGTGCTATGCTGGCCCTAGGATGCTGAAAGTAAGCATAGCTTTTGTTCAGAGATTGGATGTTTTATTTCAGAAATATGTGCAAGTAAAGTTTCAGCAATGCACTGCTATTTGATTGACAGGTGCAACAGGAAGTGAATATGTGGTTGGGTCTTGCCACCTATTCCTGTCCCTGTCTGTCTGCCTGTGTTGGAATTAACATCTATGACAGCAATCGGGGGAGGAAGGCCAGGCAGGCAGACAGGGGTAGGAATAAATAGCAAGACCCAACCCACATATTCACTTCCTGTTGCACCTGTCAATCAAATAGCAGTGCATTAATGGAACTTTACTTGCACATATTTCTGAAATAAAACATCCAATCTCTAAACAAAAGGCATGCTTATATTCAGCATACTAGCGACACTATAGCACTGGCTTTACTTTATATATGAAAATCCTGCTGGTTCGTTCCCTTTAACCCCTTAACGACCCATGATGTGCTGGGTACGTCATGGATCGTGTGAAGTTAATCCCCGCCCCCTGCCGTGCGATCCGCGCACATATCAGCTGTTTTCAACAGCTGATATGTGTGCCTGCTAGTCGCGGGTGGAATCGCTTCCACCTGCGGCCATTAACCCCTTACATCTCGCTGACAAAATCTGGCTGCGAGATGTGTTATGATCCGGAACCATGAAAGACCACCATAAATCATTGGTAAAAGGTGACAAGAGCATTGGCAACTAATCTGGCCGCCATCCCCTTACTAACCATCAACACTAGAAGTAGCCGAGGGGTGAACTAACATCCTGTGCACCGCGAACCCAGCCGGAGAACTAGCTATCCTAAAGGAAGGAAAGATGAATAACTCTCTGCCTCAGAAAATAGATAAAGAATAGCAAGCCCCCCACATTCAAAGACTGCGGTGATATAGGAAAACACAATACACAGATAGATGATATGATTAGCAAAAGGTGAGGCCCTACTGACTAAATAGGACAGGATAGGAAAGAGACTGATGGTGTCCAGAGAAAAACCCTACAAAATTCCAAAACCTTGATAGTAAAAAAAGCCCTCAGATTACTAGATCTGAACTCTGTCCTATACCAGGCGCTCTTGTCATACCAATGAACAGAAAGCAGGAACCATTACAAATTCAATAAGCAACAAACACATGGACTTATAGAAGCAATACTCCAAACATAGCTGCAGGGAGTTTCCCAGCTAAGCAACTGAGAGGGAAGATCCCTGCATGCAAATAAACTGAAAACAACCACAGCAAATGACAAACTCAGATAAGAGCAAAAAGAACCAACCAACAAATAAAGAGCCAAGCACTTATCTGGGGTAGATGTGGTCTGGAGCAGGATGAAGCAGGCTGGTGAACAAAGAACAACTGACATCCGGCATAGCCTGCTAGCAGACCAGGGTTTAAATAGGCAGAAAGTTAGCAATGGAAACACCCATTGCCCAACACACCTGGTCTCTGTCCAAACCATTCCTGGCCACAAGAGGGAGCCTCACAGCAGCAAAAGCATAACTGACATTCACAACAGAGATGTATATGCGCACCGCCATGACAGTCACTTACTCCGCCCCCATCGGAAGTCACGTGACATGATCACGTGACTTTCGGTGGTTGCCATGGTAGCACAGGGTCATGTGATGACGACTGTAGCTAACATGAGTCCCTTCCTCTCAATGCCGAATACAGCCGGCATTGAAAGTAAAGCACCAAATCTGCAGTTCTCAGCTCTGTAGCTGTGATCTGCAGATAGGGCAGAGCGATCAGATTGCTGATCGCTATAGCCCCCTTTTAAAAAAAAGTTTTAAAAAATAAAAAAAATAAAAAAACCTAAAAGTTCAAATCACCCCCCTTTCGCCACATTGAAAATTAAAGGGTTAAAAAAATAAAAAATATAAACATATTTGATATTGCCACGTTCAGAAATGCCCGATCTATCAAAATATAAAATCAATTAATCTGATCAGTAAACGGCGTAGCGGCAAAAAAATTGCAAATGCCAAAATTACGTTTTTTGGTCGCCGCAAATTTTGCGCAAACTGAAATAACAGGTGATCAAAACGTAGCATCTGCGCAAAAATGGTACCGTTAAAAATGTCAGGTCGAGACGCAAAAAATAAGACATCACTGAGCCATAGATCCAAAAAAAATGAGAACGCTACGGGTTTTGGAATATGGCGCTAAACGTGTGCCACTTTTTTTGGACAAGTTTGTGAATTTTTTTTAACCCCTTAAATACAAGTAAACCTATTCATGTTTGGTGTCTACAAACTCGCACCGACCTGGGGTATCACATAGATACATCAGTTTTACTATATAGTGAATACGGTGAATAAAATATCCCAAAAACTATTGTACGATCACACATTTTTTGCAATTTTTCTGCACTTGGAATTTTTTTGCTGTTTTGTTTTTTTTTTTACTGCCCCATTCTATGTCCTGTTGTGTATAAATATGTGACTCTTCAGATTTTGTGTTATACCATGCCTGATGAAGAGACCTGAGTAGTCTCGAAAGCTTGCAATTATTACCATCTTTTCAGTTAGCCATTAAAAGGTATCAACAACTGAGGACTCTCTGTTCTTTTAAACAAACTTTTTTATCTCTACTGGCTAACACGGTACAAAGATATATTTTCTTGTGGAAAAAAGAAACAACTTTGCAATTTACCTCTTATTAAAAATCTTCTCTATTCTCTAGAACAGAAGGATATTTAATGGTATAATTTACAGCTCGTTGTCTGGATTACTAACCATGGCCACCTGTGCAGTTTATCGAAAGTAGACAGTTTCTGAAGCAAGGAGCGCAGTGTTTACAAGCTCTTTGCTATAGAGTATGCAAGAACTGCTCCGAGTCACTGGACCCAGCAAGATTCAGTATCCTTGTACTCAACCAATGCTGCAAAGACAAAACTCCTCTACTTGCAACATTGGAGATGGAGAGAACATTATTCAGGCCAGGGACAGGCAGAAAGCTGGGAGGCAGGAAAGTGGTGTGCTCCTGAATATAGGACATTGAAAATCCATTTAAAGGAATATTTCCCTATATCATACCCCCAAACCATGATTCCTATCATAATAAGATAATTTTTATATTCGCACCTACTATCATTCTCAAATAGTCTGCTCTACATGATCCCACTACTGAAACCTTTAGGAGTCCGCTCTATTGAATAAGAGCTTTAAATATTCTCTATAATAGAGAAATTAAATATCTAATGTAGATGTGAACAGAGCCTTGCAATGCTGTAACTTTGGTAATTTCCCTAGGATGGACTTTTAACAGAGTTGTCCACTACTTTTACATTGATGGCCTATCCTTGGGATAGGTCATCGATGTCTGATTTACCGGAGTCTGACACCGGGCACCTCCGCTGATCAGCTGTTTTCAGGGCTGGCGGTGGCAGTAGGTGGCCAGAAATGTCCCGTTCCGGAGCTGCCTCGTCAACTGATAGTGGCCACAGCCAGGTACTACACATCCGCCTCTCATTCAAATCAATAACAGGCGGATGTGCAGTACTCAGGCTAGGCCACTATAAAACAGGGTAGCTCCGGAACTGAGCATTTCTGGCCACATACTGCCGTCACCAACCCCAAAACCAGGTGACCAGCAGCGGTGCCCGGTGTTGGACTCTGGCCGGTCAGACTTTGTTGACCTATCCTAAGGATAGGACTTCAATGTAAAGTAGTAGACAACCTCTTTAAAAGTCCATCCTAGGGATTTTACCAAACTAACAGCATTCCAAAGCTCTGTTCACATCGGCATTAGATATTTAATTTCCCTATTCTATTCCTTATTAAGCTCTTTTGATATGTCTGTTTTAATAAATACCTTATAAAATAACTATTAAAGGGAATCTGTCACCAGGTTTTTGCTAACTCACGTGAGAGCACCATGATGTAGGCAAAGACACCCTCAAGCTAACAATGCATCACTTACGTTACTGGATGCAGCGGTTCTGACACAATTAGATTTTTTACATTTAGCAATGCAGCAGAGCTGAGAAAGCTGCCCCCGCCCATACCAGACTCTATATGTACAATGTCTATATACAGTAAGCTGCTGATCAGAAAAGGTTGTGTTACATTGCCAGGCATGAGGCAATGTAGAAAAAACACCAAAAACCTAAGCTGAGAGAATGTTCAATAAACATGCAACATTAAGCATGTGAATTGCAGCCTTAAGACTAGAAAAAAACCAAAGAGAAAAATTGTATGAAAAATACCCTGACGATAAATAAATAAATTGCAAGTGCTTAATAACAGGGTACTTAGTGTATACATTTTTGCAAAAAGGTAAAAAGCTGTCTCACCTCGTCACGGTGTACCCATCTGAGACAGTCCATAACCTACTGAAGTTAAAAACATTATCAATACCTGACTTATGTCATGTCAAAACTCCAATATGAATGGTGGCAAGTGGTCAGCTGTGTCCCAGTAGTCAGAGCAATGATAAGGTCCTGGTGCTTAAACAATCATTGCAAGTAAACAATAGCAAGCAGCTTGATAAGAGACACATCTATGAATTCTCTGTTTTTACCCCTACAGCATGTGGTTTTCAGATTGCATAGCAAAAACCCGCTGAGAGATTCCCTTGAAGAAAGATGTGCCATTTCTCTGTCACTCTTCCTGGAAGTGTATGAATAAAGGAATTGATAGCAGAGTCAAAATGTACAGAATTAAATACAGCGGTGACCTACTTTTTTTTTTAACTTTTGATAGAATCGTTCATAAATATAAAGACTATATATATCCTAATATAGACATCTAGAGAGAAATAGTTATCTCACTACAAACTCTATCCAGGACTTCTGCCAAGAGGTAACCACTAGGGAATATTATTATGAAAGCAGAAGTGCAGAACAATAAATGTCATTAGACATTTGGGACACATAGTACAATTACAACTAATTGCTACCAGAACATTTAATACATAAATGTCAAAATCTTAAAGTTCAGAAGCATTGATATATCATAGGAAAGGACTGGAGACTCAAAGGGAGGCACATACATTACACGCGTTATAGATCGGTTGCAAAAATTTGTGTCATTATCCCATTTATCTAAAAGGAGGTTGTGGAATCTATCTATTGCAAATGCTGCGGAAATAACTACATTCAGAAATACAGGATAGATTTTTTACAACAAATCAACTACATGTGAAAATTTCCTAAAAGCAGGCAGTACAATAACCAGTGGCGTAACTAGAGTCCGAAGGGCACTGGTGCAAAATTTGGACCTGGGCCTCCCCTCCCTCCCTGCAAGTTGGACAGATATATGGGCCCTTGTAGTGTTCTAAATTCTATATTGACATAAGTGTTCCCCCTCCCCATTAATTATGTAGTAATGTCCCCCATTCTGTACTAATGTCCCCTTACCCTAGTTGGTAAATATGTCCCCATCCTGGTACATAGGTCCTTCATCCTGGTATATATGTCCCCAAATTGGTAAATATGTCCCACATCCTGGTAAATTTGTCCACCATCCTGGTATATATGTCCCCCTCATTGGTAAATATGTCCCACATCCTGGTAAATATTTCCCGCATCCTGGTAAATATGTCCTCCATCGTGGTATATATTTCCTCATCCTGAGTCCCTTCATGGTAAATATGTCTCCCATCCTAGGACCTTTCCTGGTATACATGTCCCCATTCCTGGAATACATGTTCCCATTCCTGGTATCTATGCCCCCATCGTGAGTCCCTCCATGGTAAATATGTCCCCCATCCTGGTATATATGTCCCCCATCCTTGGCCCTTTCCTGGTAAATATGCCCCCATCCTGGTATATATGTCCCCCTTTCTGATATACATGTCCCTCATCCTGGTATACACAGTATGTTCCCATTCTGAGTCATTTCATGGTATTGTGTCCCCAATCCTGGTATATATGTCCCCCATCCTGGCCCTCTTCCTAATTAATATGTCCCCATTCTGGTATATATGTATCTCATACAGAGCCCCTAAGTGCGAGAAGAGCAGAATCCCCCCTCAAGTATCTCCACTTTGAAAATAACACTCATCTGTGAATTCATTCACAGGTGTAATGACTTTTTGGATTCCAGGGGTGTTTTCCAAAAACAAACAGCACTATATGTATATTGCTGAGTGATAATTGCATATCTGCCATTATACTGCTCATACTGTGTGGTGTCCCCAGATTGTGCCCAGCTCCTGCTTCTGGAGAAATGCACCTGGTAAATTAAGCATTTTCTCCTTACTACAGAAATGTGAAACATGTGGATGCTGAAGGTGGTTTAGGCATATTGTGGGGCTCAGCAGGGAGTGGGGCATTTGGATTAGGCACACAGATTTTGCTGGATTTCTTTTTGTTGGAAGGCATGGTGCTTTTTCAGAGCCTTTGTGTTATATCAGTAACATAGAAGCCCCCTATTTTTCCATTGACAGATGATGGGCCTGATTGTAGTCTTTTTTTTTTTGTGGAATGAGTTGAAGCTTTTATTTGGAACTTTTTACATGACATTTTGGATCACATTTATCCTGCGCTCTACAGTAAGCACTTACTTTGGGGTTTACACTTATATCTCAGAATTACGTGATTCAAGTGACACCCACAAAGGATCCATGCACTATATTAAGTTAGGAGAGTAAGGCGGGCTTTGCACACTGCGACATTGCAGGTGCGATGTCGGTGGGGTCAAATTGAAAGTGACGCACATCCGGCATCGCATGCGACATCGCAGTGTGTAAAGCCTGGATGATACGATTAACGAGCGCAAAAGCGTCGTAATCGTATCATCGGTACAGCGTTGGCGTAATTCATAATTACGCCGACGAGATGGTCCGATGTTGTTCCTCGCTCCTGTGGCAGCACACATCGCTGTGTGTGAAGCCGCAGGAGCGAGGAACATCTCCTACCGGCGTCACTGCGGCTTCCGTAGGATATGCGGAAGGAAGGAGGTGGGCAGGATGTTTACATCCTGCTCATCTCCGCCCCTCCGCTCCGATTGGCCGCCTGCCGTGTGACGTCGCAGTGACGCCGCACGACCCGCCCCCTTAACAAGGAGGCGGGTCGCCGGCCACAGGGACGTCGCACGGCAGGTGAGTGTGTGTGTGAAGCTGGCGTAGCGATAACTTTCGCTACGCCAGCTATCACCACATATCGCTGCTGCGACGGGGGCGGGCACTATCGCACTCGGCATCGCAGCATCGGCCTGTGATGTCGTAGTGTGCAAAGCCCGCCTTACACTAGACTCGGTCTGGCATCTGGTCAGCAGCTTCCATCTTTTCAGAAGTGCAAAAAACTGTGGCCGACCACTCTTTGATGAATGCCTAAAAAGCCAGACACTGCTTGATTATAGACCAGAGAGAGTCCATAGTGTTTCCATCTGCCTTATTACAGTGAATGTTCTGTCGGAGGTCCCATCACAATCATGTATTTAAGAGATTTAAATGGAAGTACCGATGTAAGCGCTCAGCATAGAGCGCAGGAGAAATGTGAGTCGAGCCTTACTGTGATCTTTGGGAGGCAGAATAAACAAATCAACAGCAGGTCAAGAATTTTTTTTTATTTTTTTTATGCCATTCATAGTGCGCTATGAATGATTGTATGGTTTTATTGTTTGGAGAGGTGATATTACAGCAATACCAGGTTTATATGGAATTTTTATGTCTGACTACTATCACACTAAAGAAATACTTTAACCTCTTCACGACTGAGGATGTACCGGTACGTCCTAACACATGAAGGGGTGATCACCGCCGGCTGCTGCGGTGCGCCGGCGGCAATTCCTGCACATGTCTGCTGATTTGAACAGCAGACATATGCGCCTGCTAACCCCTTAAATCGTGCTGTCAAAATGTGACCGCATGATTTAAATTGCTGCAGCGGGAAACGCGTTTTTCCCCGCTGCCATCGCAGGCCCCATAACTCGATCATAGGGAGCCGAGGGTTCCCATGGTAGCGACAAGTCATCTAATGACTCCTGTTGCTATCATGACATATTTCCTGTTACAGCCGGCAGAGCAGCAGCTGTAACAGGAGAGCAACATTTCTGCTAATCAGAGCTGTGCATCTCTGTTCAACAGAAATGAATCATAGATCAGACTGCTGATCCTTAGAGTCCCCTGGGGGGACTAGTAAAATAAAATAAAAAAGTAAAATAAGAGTTTTAAAAAATTAAAAAAAAAACCCAACAAACTAAGTTCAAATCACCCCCTCATTCACCCCATGGAAAATTAAACGGTAAAAAAAAAAATATATATATATATATATATATATATACACACACACACACACACATATTTGGTATTGTCGAGTTCAGAAATGCCCAATCTATAAAAATATAAAATCAAATAATCTGATTGGTAAACAGTATAGCGGCAAAAAATATCCAAATGCCAAAATTACGTTTTTTGGTCGTCGTAAAATTTGTGCAAAATGCAATAACAGGCGATCAAAAGGTAGGATCTGTGCAAAAATGATGTCATTAAAAACATCAGCTTGAGACAAAAATATAACTTATCACTGAGCCCAATATTACAAAAAATGACAATGCAAAAAGTGTGCTACATTTTTGGGACAAACTTCTGATTTTTTTTAACCCCTTAGATAAAATTAAACCTACACAAGTTTGGCATCTATGTACTTGTACCGACCTGTGGCATCATAGCAACACATCACTTTTACCAAATAGGTAACCCAGTGAATAAAAAAAAAAAACCCAAAACAATAATGCAAACACTTTTTTTTTTGCAATTTTTCCGCAATTGAATTTTTTTTGCCGTTTTCCAGTACACTAAATAGTAAAACTTATGGTTACAACTTGTCCCACAAAAAACAAGCCCTCATATGCCAAGATTGACAGAAAAATAAAAAGTTTCGTCTCTTGGAAGAAGGGGAGAAAAACAAAAACGAAAAACAGAAAATCTCCCTGGGTGAAGGGGTTAACCATAGCTCCCAACGATTCCAGATTCAGCAGGAAGGTCTTGATTTGAGGGCTCAATCCCGCTGTTCACTGCTCTTGTCTTGACTCCTCCTCTCAGTGCCGTGGATAAATTAAATTCTCCTCTGCTCTGGAGAGACTAAAACTGATGAGTAATGATGGGCAAACCCGGACTGTAAAATTCGGGATCTGTACCGGATACCTAGTACCTGAGCACTGACCCCAAACATGGCATTCTCAGGGAACTCAGTGTAACTATCTGGTCACCTGGATAATTAAAAAAAAAAAAGAAAAAAGAAAGAAAAATAGGGACTAAAGATGGAGTGTTATACTTACTGAGTCTCCCATGCAGCTGTAACACTACTTCCAGGGCCGCTCATTACCCTCATACATATTCACTGCTTCCCCCGCCCAACAGCAGGCCCGGCATCTGATTGGTTGCAGTCAGATCATGCCCCCACCCTGTGTGACAGTGTGTCTGACTGCTTAGAATCACACGCGCTGCCTGCATCTCTATAGTGGTGTAAAGATAAATAAATCATTTTAAAAATTGGTTGTAGGATCCCTTGATATTGTGACACCTAACACAGTTAAAGAATATGGCTACAGGCTGCAGCCCCCAGCTGTGTGCTTATCTTGGCTGTCTATCAAAAGGGACCCCATGCGGCTTTTTTAAAATTTATTTATAGAAATAATTTAAAAAAAAACGGCATGCAGTTCCGCCTAATCTTGATACCCAGCCACGATAAAGCCAAAAATATGTGTAATTTTTGTTTATTTTTATTATTACATAAATATATGTATTTATTGGTATAATGTTTTTTACATTTTTTGTTATTTATTTTGGGATTTTTAAAAAATATTTTTACATTTTTTTTACTTTTTTTTTTACTTAGTCCGCTTATAGGACATTAAAATGTCTTAGTCTGATAGATGGTGTAATGTATTGCCAAGCGCAAACATGGCGAAGAATTACATCTATCAGTGGGACGCTGACAGAACGCCTGTAGGCCCTGTCACACACACACAGATAAATCTGCGGCAGATCTGTGGTTGTAGTGAAATTGTGGACAATCAGGGCCAGGTTTGTGGCTGTGTACAAATGGAACAATATGTCCATGATTTCACTGCAACCACAGATCTGCCAAAGATTTATCTCTGTGTGTGATGGGGCCTTTAGACCATGCAGTTGGTAAGGTCTACCAGGCCACTGTTAGCTAAGTAAACCTGAGGTCGTCAATTGACTCAGATTGCCATGGCAATCATCAAGACTTCATGATCACTTCGCAGGGGTCCCGATTGGGTGGGAGCAGGAGCGCACTCCCTCTCCCAGTTTCCTAAATGATGTAATCGCTATTGATTGATTGCGACATTTAGGTGATTAAACAGCCAGTGTCAGTGCAGGCACAAGCCATATTGCTTAAGCTAAGTTATCGGCAGCTCCTGTGCCTGCACGATCACCAGGACGTACCTTACGTTCATTTTCAGAAACGCACTGCAAAATAGGATATAGCGGTACGTCCAATGTTGGCAAGGGGTTAAAGCACTTTGCAATTTTAATCATCTGTGAACTTGAGACAACTCCTTTAAAGACTGAAATGATAATATCCTTGAAAAGCTGCAACTCACATCACACCACATCACATCCATCCCTGGATGGCCACATGTAGAATAAACAGCTCCAGTTGGAGTATCACCTCAAGGAATCATGTTTTATTTTGTTTTGGGTTTTTTTTCAAAGCTGGCTATATCATGCCATACATCTTGTGAAAATGGTTTGTAATAGCCAAGAGAAAATGAAAGGATGGGCACATATTTTGGTACAATGTTATGCTCACCGGGCAAGCAGGGATTTTAGTAAACCAACTGGGACGCAACACCCAAAAACCCAGAGGGGTTTGACTATGGACTTAAGCCTGGTTTCTTCCAGAGCCCTAATGGTGGAGGTGTTACACTGCAGGGATTGGTCCGGGATTGGTCCGGGAGACTGGTGTTGTTGGCTGGCCCCAGGCGTACGAGAGTAACAGTCACTGGCAGTAAAGGAAAACAGCAGCAGGTATCGAGGCTCCATCCGAGATGGATGGATGGTAGCAGGTGGTGACGATACTTAGTGGTAGCAGTTATCGTGGAAGACGGCCGAGGTGGCGGCTCGCAGCAGCAGGTAGATTTAATGGCAGCAGCACTCTGTAATACAGACAGGAATAAGCAACAGAACTAGCCCAACTTAAATAGCAGCAGAAGCACAGTGCTAGTGAACCTGACTACAACAATCAGTCTAAGTATAACTCATTGCCCAGGCAGCCTCTCAAAGGCCAGAGTAGCCTTTAATACCTATGGCCACCCAGCTGACCTGTAAGGTACATCCGGGTTAGGAGGATGTTGGCCCTTTAAGAAAGGAACATGTCCTTCTAGGAGTACAGTTGCTCCGTAGAGCTGCAGCATGGGACGGAGAAGGGACCACAGCAGCAGAACACCTAGACAAGTGAGGGAACCAACAACCATGCTGGGGGAGAGGAGCAGAAGAATGCAAGGTCACCGGCATGGATGTTACATACAACCCTAAACCATTCATTTAGTGAAAACTAGAGACTAGGGACAACGGTGATAAAGGTGATGGCGTTAACCCTTTGGCTCACACTTGTGATGACATAGCAAAATTAAAAAAATAATAATATATTGGTATTTGTATTTTATTTTGAATTTTATGTTTTAATCAGGTTATATGGAAATTCCTAAAATTTCTGCACAAGTCCTCAAGGAACAGTATGAAAAATCTCTCAAAGAAAAAAGCACAAGTGTTGGTGGAGGCGCCGTCTCACAAGGAAAACAGATGAAGGTAATGTTCATGACTCTCACAAGCTGATAAAATAGGAATGTGATATAAAATTAAAGTGTTAGAAATGATCATTTTTGTCTGTATGAATGAGCTTTATCTACTTTATTATCTACTTTTCAATCGAAGAGGTTGTCTTCTTTTAGAAAACTTTCTATAAGCTGCGGAAGTTATAAGCTGCCACTAATAACCATATAGACAACTCAAACTGCTGAGCTCACTGACTGGCTGCAGCTCTGTCAGCGCTGCAGACAAACAACAGAGACCAGATTGGGGGTGTAAACCCTGGAAAGTTAGACCTCAGACACATGGCATCAAAATCGGACCGAGTGGAATGCGATAAAACATCGCATTCCACTCGGACCAATATTAACCTGTGTGTCGGCAACCATGAGCAATTATTTTCTTGGTCCCAATCAGACCGAGAAAACAATCGCAACATGCTGCAATTGTAATGCGCGACTCTTTCTCTCGCACCCATTCAAGTCTATAGGGCGAGAGAATGATTGCACTGCACTCGCGGTACACCGGTGTACCGCAAGTGCAGGGCGAGAATGGAAATAGCCAACTACGGAGGAGAGAGGGAGATAAATCCTTTCCTCCCCTCCACAGCGCTGGCCCGCCCTTCCTCAGTGCCGACCCGTCCCCTGCAGCTGAGGTCTGATCGCATGATCAGACCTCAGTTGCAGTGACACTCGCATGACACTCTATTCCTGCTGTGCTGCCAGCGTGAGCCGAGTGTCATGCGAGGATTGCATTAGTCCCCCATGTGGCCCCGGCCTTAAAGTAATACTCTGTTTATGGTTTTTAACTACAGCAGCTTATTACAGAAAGTTTGAAACAATCGGACAATCTCTTTGATTCTTTTTTAGCCTATCTGTATTTCTAAAAATGTAGCAGAGCTGATTTGAATACTTGACTGTTTTATTTGCAAATTTGCTTAATCTTTTGGTTACTTGACTTTGATTTGAGGGTTCACAAGTTCATATATTCTAGAAATTCAATATATAAAAATGCTTATTGGGCCGCGTTCAGATATAGAAAATTTACTCTGGATTTTGAGTACAAATTTTGCACCAGAAATATCTGAATCACTGGAAAGTACAATACTTTGTGTGTTTTAAAAAAAATTCACATTCCCACATTGTGAAAAAAACACTGCACAGGTTTTAGGGAATGGCAAAGGATTTTATCACCGCATGACTGGCATGTCATTTCATGGCTCTTTTATAGAGCTTTTACTTGCATTGCAAACTCTAAAGATACAAAGGGTAAAACAATGGAGGAATCTGCATATAACAAAAAACATTTTTACTTTAGATTCATGACAAAATTTGCAGCACAACATTTCTGCTACATTTGACCACCGCCTAAAAGGCATCAAATTTGTTGCAAATTGCTATGAAATAGATCTGAACATACACAGGTAGCAGTAGAAATAGTTTAGATTTTTCAAATCAACAGGACTTGTGAATTTCTACCAAAGATTTTTCCCTAAAGAAATCTGAATGAGGTGTCCGAACTTACCCTAAGGGCTCATTCAGACATCCATTTTACACGTGCGAGTGATATTCATGTTTTTCACGGATAGAACTTGTACCTGTATAGTCTATGATTCACTAATATGTCCTGGATTTTTCGCAGACCGCTTGGTCCTTGGAAAATCTCTGAGATATATACAATTTTGATCCGAGGGTCTGATCAAAATTGGAAATGCAAGTCTATGTCTCCATGAAAAAATCGGACTCACTCAGATGACATAAAAATTATTATTATTATTATTATTAATAATAATAATAAAATGTGGACTGATTTTTTTTCCTCTACGTATGAGAAAAACTGATGAAACCCAGAGCACGCTCTGATCAAAAAAATCAGTCTGTTTTCTCATACATGGAAAAAAAATGGATGTCTGAATGAGTCCTAATATTTTCTGTAGCAGAATCACTTGAGGAGTTCACACTAAAAGTAGAGATACTTTTACTGATTTTCCTTGTGGAGATCCGTCTATGGGGCAAGTTCCTGCAGAATAAAGTATTCTCCCTTCAGATAAGAGGAGAAAACTGTTCTTCTAGTGCCACCTATAGGTGACTGTTTTGTATGTTAATATCTGATCCTTTTAGTTGCGGTCTAAACAGCGACTTTGGTTGCATGACATTAAGTCACATTTAAGATTTTCTGTCATCATTTTAGGTGTGATTTGGTTTGACTTGCAACCAGCAGTTTTTTTTCTTGGGGTCAGTTGCCTCACACAACCTTAGGCCCGTTTCACACGTCAGTGAAAAACACAGACGTTTTTCACTGGCGTGTAAAACACGCACATGTCCCTGCGTGTGCCGTGAATTTCAGCACACGTGGGTTGTCTAAGTGCAATCCGGGCTCCGTTCTCCGTGGCCGGTGATTGCACTTAGAGATTCACTCACCTGCGCCCGCTCCCGCTGTCCGTGGTGCTGAATCCTCCCGCGATGCAGCATCCGGCCGGCGGTGACCCCTGCAGCAGCTGCTTCCGGGTCGGCTGTATCGCGCATAATGAATATGCGCGACAGTAATCAGCCGGCTCAGAAGCAGCAAGCTGCACAGGCTGCAGAGGACATCGCTGGACGCCGGGTGAGTTAAAATGTTTATTATTTTAAATGCACGTTTTTTTCTGGCACGTGTTTCACGGATCACACCACTGCGTGGTCCGTGGAACATCAGTGATGCCAGAAAAAAATGGACATGTCTTCGTGCGGCAATCACGCACACGCGGGTACGCTGCACGGAGACACGTGCAGTGATAAATCACTGACGTGTGAGCAGACCCATTCATTATAATGGGTCTGCGTATGTTAGTGATTCTGGTACGTTTAAAAAAAAGCACAAACGTCCCAGAATCACTGACGTGTGAAAGGGGCCTTAGGCTGGGGCCACATGAGAGTATGGCATGTGATGCATCTGATGCAATATGCTAATGACCCTCACTTCCTGCTGTGCTGCGAGTGTAAGCTGAGTGTCATGCCACAGTGATCCAATTCTGCAATCGGATCACAGCTGCAGAGGATAAGGCGGGCGCTGCGGAGGAGAGGGATGGGATGAATATTCCCATCTCCTCCATTGCCAGCTGATGTGATTATCGCACTGCACTCCGGTATCATCCTAATGCAGTCCGATGTTTCACTCGCACCCATAGACTTGTATGGGTGCCAGTGAAAATGTATTGGATTCCACCTGCAGCATGCTGCGACTGTTTTCTTGGTCCAATTAGGGCTGAGAACATAATTGCAGATAGGAACGGCCCCAAGAGTAACATGGGTCCGAGTGGAAAGCGATTTTTTTTATCGCATTCTACTCGGGCTGTTTTACTCTCCGTGTGTCCTTACCCTTATTCACAAACATACAATTCAACCTTGCGAACTTGGTATCACTCCACCAAAGTTACCATGTGCCAAACCAGAGAGAGGATTATCCCAAAATAAGTGCCCCTTGTCTGTACGGAAAAGGGATCTAGTTAGATGAAATTGGTAGATCATATTCATCACGACTTTGCAATTCTTACGACAATCTACAACTTGCGTGTTATAGATAGAGATGACGTTCTATAAGCTGAGGTCTATTATTTGTTGATATCACCAATAGGCAATAATAGGAAATATGACATACCTGTAGCTACATCATCGTAATATTGAAAAACGTTTAAAAATAGTCCTTCATTTACATTTGCACCGTACATTTATTACTTTAGAATTTTGCTAAAGAATGTAGAGAAGGGTAGACAATATATGAGCTTGTGTACCTTACAAAAAAAAGTATGATTTATAGTAACTATCCCCTGGAGGATCTGAAAGATTCTGCTCTACTTTTATATCTCAAGTATATTCAAGTTCTTTATATGTAAATTTAACGAGTGACTATCATTTTTTTTAAGATTCAATATACTACATTGACATGAGAAGTTTTGATCAGTGGGAATCCAGGTGTTAAGACTACTACATATTGCTAAAATAAGGGGATACAAAAAACACAGCTAATTTCCTTTGTTCAGCAGGCTTTTACTGGCCCACAGGTGAGTAGGTGAATTCCCTGGGAGGCCCTCTGAAGGAGTGTTAATGAGCAGTGCCAAAACACTAGATTTAATATTTATAGAGAAAATCATCATCTAATAATTTATTAATGAAACTACTTAGTTTAATACTATAAGAAAAATGGAGAAAAACGTGGACAGAAAAATAGTGCTAAAAATCCAAATTTTGTTTGATATTTTTTTAAAATGAATGAAAAACATATAAGGACAATTCAAATGAATAAGACAATGGCAACTCAGCCAGACAAATATGAAGCATCTAATAATTATGTACTTTACAGGTGAGAAAACACAGATGTTGTAGTATCATTTTCACCCACAGACTATATACAGTCATATGAAAAAGTTTGGGCACCCCTATTAATGTTAACCTTTTTCTTTATAACAATTTGGGACCTTCTTCCAAAATGTAACTGGCTTGTCAAAATGTGCTTTTGCATACCTCAGGCGACTCTGTTTGTAGCATGCTTGCAGAAACGGCTTCTTTCGCATCACTCTACCATACAGCTTCTCCTTGTGCAACGTGCGCTGTATTGTTGACCGATGCACATTGACACCATCTGCAGCAAGATGATGCTGCAGGTCTTTGGAGGTGGTCTGTGGATTGTCCTTGACTGTTCTCACCATTCTTCTTCTCTGCCTTTCTGATAGTTTTGTTGGCCTGCCACTTCTGGGCTTAACAAGAACTGTACCTGTGTTCTTCCATTTCCTTACTATGTTCCTCACAGTGGAAACTGACAGTTTAAATCTCTGAGACAACTTTTTGTATCCTTCCCCTGAACAACTATGTTGAATAACCTTTGTTTTCAGATCATTTGAGAGTTGTTTTGAGGAGCTCATGATGCCACTCTGACTCGCCCACCCCAGGGCTATGGGACACCCGGTGCCGGGCCGGACTAGTCCGGGGGACGTCAGTGGTGGCTGGGCCCGACTCCGTACCCTATTGGGGTCAACTAATATGGCTGCAGTGTTGGGGGTGATTAAAGTTTATAGTTTTCGTGACGCCACCTGTGGTTTGCGGCTATTAAGCCGCCGCTGCTGTATGAGGCCTCCGGGGCTGGTGGTATGGCAGCTTGGATGGTCCTGCTCCCCACAGGTGGAGCGGTGCCCCGGGGACACTGTTGGTGCTGGTAAGTGTCTATGCAGTTGCGGTGTAGTGTAGGGCCGACAGGGCGGTAAAAGGACCGGACACAAACAACAGTCTCTTTACCTTCTCCTCTTTTACTGTGCAAACGGTTAGTCCTGGGAGACCGTTACAGGTGGTAGAGGGCTCCGGCCGGCCTGGAAGTAGCTGGGGTCGTCTCTTTGGCCAGTCGAGTATGAGGCCTATTCCCTGCTCTTTCTTTGCTGTTATAGGACCCTCCACTTTGGGTTAGCAATGGCCCTCTTGCTGGTGGGACCGATGGTTCGTCCCTCTCCCTGTGTGGTAGGCTGCGCAGGCCCTCTCTGGTGCTTCTCTACTGGAGTCCACACTGGGCCTTGGTGGTGCAGCTGTACCTTCAGGTTGCTTATGGGCCAGGTGCTTGCAGCTCTCCTGCCCTTCGGATTCCGCTGCCAGGGAAGGATTTTACACCCTGGCAACCACAGACTCCGATGTCTGATTCTCTCCTGTGCCTCTCTGCCAATCCTGCTTCACTCGGCCAAGCTATTCCAGTTCCAGGCCCCAGTTCCACAGGACAGCACACTCTGCATCTTCACTCTCTGGACTCTCTTCACAGACTGAACACTAACTCCTCCCTCAGGTCTGGCTTGAGGAATGCTCCCTGGAACTCCAGGTTCAGAGCTCCCTCTGCTGGCCTGAGGGAGAAACTGCATTGGATGTTGGTACCTACTGGCCAATGATTTCCCCAATTACCTCCAGGCTCAGTATTAACCCTTTTGAGGGGGCAACACTGTTGTGGCGACCAGGTCCTGGGGCGCCACACTCCCCCTTAGTTAAAACCAGTACTCCCGGACTGAGGAAACAAAAAAACAAGAATATTTGAACATTTCATCCCATGGTGGGAGGCACATTTTCTTAAACGTTACAACTTAAATAACAACTATAATGAGTCTAGTGTGGCTCCCTGCCGGGTGTCCATTACACTGCTCCATAGGGGACCCGCCGCGATAAAACCCCCAACGTAGGCTCTGGGCGTGCATCAGAGCATTGATGACCCCACTCTATGCACGCCGGACGGGTTTTTTTTCAGGGGTGAAGAGCACACTGGTGCTAACTATATACAATTAAAGTGTTGGCCACCCATAGTCCAGTGGCCCAATTGTCCATTTACTTAATCACCTAAAATAAAACATTACATACAAGACATTTTTAAATAACTATATACACTCTGTTAGGTATTCTATTTTCTATGTTCTATACCTTGGAGGGGGCTGTCCCCTCGTGCTGCATTGGGACCTGCGTAGCTCTGGTGTTTGTCCCTGACTATTTGGAGTGTCTGCTACCTTAGTGCTACTGGTAGGCCTAACCGATAGGTATGCGTGATGGTTGCCTACGGAGTCTTAGATTCGCTATGGGTACGACAGGTTCACCACCGACAGGGGGTTGATTCTCCTGTTCCACTGCTGGCGTGACATCTATTGTTGGGACCAACTTGTCTTCAGGTGGATCCGGGACCTCTTCTGCTGCTGGTTTGACCATTTGCGAGAATGTCAATACTGGTACCACTATAGCATTATTTATTCGGGTCCATGTTTTGGGGAATTTTCCAAGTATTGTTTGGATCATCTCTTCCTCTTTTTCTTGAATTTGGGAACTTTTTTGTACTTTTTCTACTTCCTTCTGGATTTTGCACTGTTCAGGGCACACTTTCAGGCGGTCTCTAGAAACTGCTTGATAGGTCTTGCCTTCATCTTTGCTTATGAGACACACTTTACTATTGTCAAAATTGGAGGGAATAATGGTGTAGGGTTCATTCTCCCACTGATCATCTAATTTATGTGTTCTCCGCTTTTTCTTGAGGACCTGTTCTCCAGGTGCTAAGGGAGTTGCTGGGGCTGTTTGATTGTAGTTCTTTTCTTGTCTCATTCTGGCTTGGGACAGGTTCTTGTCCACGCATTCCTGAACTTTGCGGTACTGTTGTTGTCGCTCTGTATCCCAATCTTCTATCTCTTGAACCGCTTCAGGTGACACAGTTCCCATTTCAAAGTCTACAGGTAACCTGCCAGGTCTTGCTCGCATCAGGTACGCAGGGCTGCAGTTGGTCGAGTTTACTGGGATATTATTGTACAAGTCCACTAGATCTGGTAACTTCTCTGGCCATTGGTTTCTTTCTTCCAGAGGTAGAGCCTTGAGCAAATCAATAACCACATGGTTCATTTTCTCGCACAATCCATTGATTTGGGGGTGGTACGGTGTTGTTCTTATTTTCTTACAGCCGTACATGTTATAGAACTCTTGGAACACTTCTGCCTCGAATGCAGGGCCTTGGTCAGTCAGGATAACCGTGAGGTCGACAAAAGTATGCTTGAAATGCTCGAGCTGCTGTTCTGGCTGTCTGGTCTTTCTCAGGCACTACTACCAGGAAACGAGAGTAATGGTCCACAATGGTGAGGGCGTAAACATAGCCTGACCGGCTTGGTGTTAACTTCACGTGGTCCAGGGCCACCAACTCTAGGGGCTGCTTTGTGACGATTGGCTGTAGGGGAGACCTCTGGCTGGAATCATCCTTCCGCCTCAGGTTACATGGACCACAGTCTCTGCACCACTTCTCGACTGCCTTTCTCATGTGCACCCAGTAGAACCGATCACGGAGTAGGACCTCCAACTTCTTCCACCCGAAGTGTCCTGCTCTGTCATGGTAAGCTGCTAGAACCATTGGAGCATCCCTCTGTGGGACCACTATCTGCCAGACGAGTTCATTCGTTTGCCAGTTGACATATCTCTTGCATAGCTTGCCTTTGTAGAGAAAAAGTTTTCCCCTCTCCTTCCACAGACGAGTTCATTCGTTTGCCAGTTGACATATCTCTTGCATAGCTTGCCTTTGTAGAGAAACAGTTTTCCCCTCTCTTTCCACAGCTGTTGAGCTTCTTGTGGAGCGTCGGGACCAAGATTGGTTTCGGCTTGTGCCAGCTTTTCTTTAACTAATCGGACGGCTGGGTCACTGTCCTGGGTTTCTTCCCATTTATGGTGGAGTAATGGGTTGATAGAAACCTCTTGCTGACTCGAGCGCTTTCTTCTTACAGCATGCTCACACTGGGAGACACCTTGTCCATGGAAAGCTGGTAACTCTATCTCTTCCAGTTCATCCAGGTCTTCTCCAGACTCGAGTACATTCTGGACAGCGCATCCACATTGTTATTCTTCTTGCCAGCCCGGTACTTGATGGTAAAGTCAAAGTTGGACAGTCGAGCCATCCATCGCTGTTCTAGGGCACCTAGCTTAGCTGTTGCCAGGTGAGTCAATGGATTGTTGTCCGTGAAGATGGTAAACTTGGCCGACGCCAGATAGTGCTTGAAGCGGTCAGTCACTCCCCAGACAATCGCGAGGAACTCCAGCTTGAAGGAACTAGTTTTCTGGATTCCTTTCTGTGGGATGAAGCTTCCTACTGGCGTAAGCTATCACCGTCTCTCTGCCTCCCTGCACCTGGGACAGAACTGGTCCCAATCCCACGTTGCTGGCGTCTGTGTACAGTACAAACGGCTGGCTGTAGTCAGGGAAGGCCAGAATTTCTTCTCCAGTGAGAGCCATTTTTCAGCCGAACAAAGGATGCTTCTATTTGGCTGTTCCATTCAAATGGAGGGCTTTGCTTCTTAGCCTTCTTTGGCTGGCCCACCAGGAGATCTTGAAGAGGCGCTGCTATCTTTGTGAAACCATCTATGAACCTTCGGTAGTAGCTCACCAGCCCAAGGAACTGCTGCACCTCCTTTACCGTGGTGGGTCTTGGCCAGTCCTTGATTACTGTGACTTTCTCTGGATCAGGTGCCACACCTTCTGCGCTGACCACATGACCCAGGTACTGTACCTTTGGCTTCAAGAGGTGACATTTGAACGGCTTTATCTTCAGGCCATACTCTGACAAGGACTCGAACACTTCTGCTAAGTGCCTCAGGTGGTCTTCATAGGTCTTGGAGTAGATTATGACGTCATCCAGGTACAATAGCACGGTTTCAATGTTGTAATGGCCTAAGCAGCACTCCATCAATCTCTGAAATGTTCCTGGGGCGTTGCAGAGCCCGAATGGCATACAGTTGAACTCGCAGAGGCCCATTGGTGTTGTGAATGCAGTCTTCTCCTTGTCCGCCTCTGCCACGGGAACCTGCCAATACCCACTGGTGAGATCCAAGGTGGAGAAATAGTTAGCTGATTTCAAAGCTGCTAATGATTCTTCTATTCTGGGTAATGAATAAGCATCTTTATGTGTAATGCGGTTAATTTGCCTATATTCAACACACATTCTCATTGTGCCATCTTTTTTCTTTACGAGCACTAAGGGAGCTGCCCAGGGGCTACAACTATCTCTGATAACCCCAGCCTCCTTCATTTCCCGTAACATTTCTTTGGCACGCTGATACTGTGCTGGGGGTACAGGGCGGTATCTCTCTTTAATGGGATGATGGTCACCAGTGGGGATTTGATGTTTAACCCCTTTTACCTGCCCAAAGTCTAGAGGGTGTTTGCTGAAGACCCGCTCGTATTCCTGTACCACCCGGTAAACCCCATGCTTTTGGTGTGAGGGGGTGGAGTCGGTGCCCACATGTAATTTTTGGCACCAGTCCTCCAGCTGTCCCTTGGAGCCATTGCCTTCCGCCTGGTCGGACGGGATCAAGGGTTCCACTGCTTTGATGGTATTGTTACTGACAGTGTACAGTTTTGCTACAGTGGCATACCGGGGCAATTTGGCCTCCTCCTCCCCACAATTCAGGACGCGGACGGGCACTCTTCCCTTGCGGACGTTTGCTACCCCTCTGGCTATCGGGACTCCAGGCCTACTGTCTGAATACACAGGTTCCACCAGGGCCTGGTAATCTTGACCCTTGAGGCCTATTGCTGCCCGACACCTTATCAACATTTCACTTTTTGGGGGAATTGCAATGGGGAGAGGGTCACTTACCCTTACACTGCCTATTTATCCTCCGGGCAGCTCTACCTGCTGCCTTCTCATCAGGGCTCTGATCTCCCTCTGTAGGGCACTCTGCTGCCCGGATCTGGCATTTTCAGATGCCTGCTGCAACAAAATTATCACTTCGGCAAGACAATTTTCCATCACATTTGTACCAATGGTTAGCAGTGGGTTAGATTCTTTGCGATCAATATCTACAATTATCATCCCCTGACATGGCAATTCTACCCGCCCCACTTTAATGGTTACTTCCTTATACCCAATTTGAGGCAAGGGCTGACCATTACTGGCCACAATTGTTAAATCATCATCTGGGCCATGGTCAATGTCTGAATCAGCCCAATATCTTTTGTACAGTTTATAAGGGATGGTTGTTACCTGGGACCCCGTATCCAGGAGGGCATTCAGAGGGATCCCATCCAGCACAATAGGAAGGACCGGTCGTCCTCCCACATACTTGCTGTGACTGGGAGTTGAGCCGGGATTTCTTACACCTGGGGGTTGGCTCCTGGCCCCAGGGTCGGCCCATTTAAAGGACAGTACCTCGCTATGTGGCCCGCCTGGCTGCAGCGGCGGCAGATCGGTTGTCCAGCTGAATCATACCGGTCTGTGTCTTTTCCTCGGGTCGGCGGAATCCTCCTCTGCCGCATCCTGTTCGTGACACCAAAGTTGACTCGCCCACCCCAGGGCTATGGGACACTCGGTGCCAGGCCGGACTAGTCCGGGGGACGTCAGTGGTGGCTGGGCCCGACTCCGTACCCTATTGAGGTCAACTAATATGGCTGCAGTGTTGGGAGTGATTAAAGTTTATAGTTTTCGTGACGCCACCTGCTATTTGCTATTAAGCCGCCGCTGCTGTATGAGTCCTCCGGGGCTGGTAGTATGGCAGCTTGGATGGTCCTGCTCCCCACAGGTGGAGCGGTGCCCCGGGGACACTGTTGGTGCTGGTAAGTGTCTATGCAGTTGCGGTGTAGTGCAGGGCCAACAGGGCGGTGAAAGGACCGGACACAAACAACAGTCTCTTTACCTTCTCCTCTTTTACTGTGCAAACGGTTAGTCCTGGGAGACCGTTGCAGGTGGTAGAGGGCTCCGGCCGGCCTGGAAGTAGCTGGGGTCTTCTCTTTGGCCAGTCGAGTATGAGGCCTACTCCCTGCTCTTTCTTTGCTGTTATAGGACCCTGCACTTTGGGTTAGCAATGGCCCTCTTGCTGCTGGGACCGATGGTTCGTCCCTCTCCCTGTGTGGTAGGCTGTGCAGGCCCTCTCTGGTGTTTCTCTACTGGAGTCCACACCAGGCCCTGGTGGTGCAGCTGTACCTTCAGGTTGCTTATAGGCCAGGTGCTTGCAGGACAAATAACCTCATTTCAATCCAGAAATATTACTCAGTCCATCAGTTATTAGATACATGAAACTGAAATAGCCGTTGGAAAAACCCAAATTGTTATAAAGAAAAAATGTTAACATTAATAGGGGTGCCCAAACTTTTTGATATGACTGTACAGTAAAGCACATAATATAGGCAAAAAAAGCCTATAGTAAAGAATCTAAAATGTGGCCAGTGGTAAAAAAAACCTGAAATGAAGTCCCCTTTGGCCTGAGACCCATAAAGGAAATCTGGCACAAAGACATCCAGTCAAAAATAATAATGAGTCTGCAATGATAAGTAATATATAAGCACCAGAAAAGCATTATTTACCCAGATGAGTCAGGTGCAGGGAGCTCCAATGGGTACCCCAACGCACGTTTCGCATGTCTAATTGCTCACTTTGTCAAGGGGGTTTCTACTAGTTTAATACTATGTAGAAACAGAAGTGAACGTCTGTACTAGGATCAAGTGGGCCCCTAGATTCAATGTTACTGGTGGGCTCTTGCCATCCCAGTTTGACATTGTTGTTAAGATTTTGGTTGAGACTTGTTCAGCTCTGATTGAAAAATGTATTGCCCAATAGACTTTTTATAGCCATGGTCACAGCTCGCTCCAAGGACCAGAAGAGCCATGTAAAGCTGATCAGAGACCTAGGGGCACAGAGTTAATTTGAGAGTTTGTACTCTTTCATAGTAAATGTTCAGTAAGGGTCAAAGCATCTAGAATCGCCCAGAACAAAACTTCTGATGTCACTGTAAATTGTCAGCAATTTTAGAATATGGGGAATCCACTTTAATTATTGTTAAATCATTACTGATAAAATTATAGATAGTCAATGCTTTTTTGTTAAAGCAATTGTAGATCTTGGAGCTTAAATTATTGTATTTTATTCCCTCAAGATATATAATGACCATCCAGAATTTGAATGGCCAGAGGTAAATACCAACATCTCTGCCACAGCAAGCAGAGTCCATGATGGTATAAGTTCATCATTGAAAACGGAACACACAGCAAAATCTGCTCAAACTAAGTCTGTCCGTTTTGGAAGTTTAGAAGAGTTTCCACTTCCTCCTCCTCCTCCTCCTGATATTTTAGAGACAGATGAAATAGCAGATTTTTCCCAGTCCCCAGAACCTCCAAACTCTACTGAAAGAAATGCATCAGGTGCCCCCAAAGATGTATATTCAAAGCAAAGAAACTTGTATGAGCTGAAACGTTTATATAAACATATCCATCCAGAAGTGAGGAAGAGTTTAGAAAAAGAATATATTAATCAGGTTTCAGATATTGAAACTAGTCAATATGAGCAAAAAGGTGAGGTGCAACATACAAGATCTGTATTTGAAAATCCTGCTGGCAGCCCCCAAAAATGTCTTAGTCCCGAAAGAGAATATTTGGAATGGGATGAAATCTTGAAAGGAGAGGTGCAGTCTATGAGATGGGTTTTCGAAAATCAACCTTTAGATACAATTAGAGATGAGTCACCTGAACAAAGTCATATTAAAAGCATTGGAGAACAAGAAATTATAGCCGGAGGAGATGTCAAATATACAACATGGATGTTTGAGACACAGCCAATTCATGCCCTTGGAATGGATTCATCAAGCTCTTTGGAACAAGCTGAAAAAGTACCGGAGCTTGCTAGAGGAGATGTACGAACTGCAACATGGTTGTTTGAAACACAGCCATTAGACGCTTTGAACAAAATTTACAAGGAAAATGATTCTGACACAATTTTTGCTTCCGAAGATATTCATGGCGGTGATGTAAAAGCTGGTAGATACTTCTTTGAAACTCGGTACAATGACAGGTCACTTTCTTCTGATGAAATGAATATGCTGAGACTAAGAACAGAACTTCAAGATTTTAAAGGGGATGTGAGAAGAACTGTAAAACAATTTGAAACCGACCCTAAATATGTTTTACAAGACAGTTCTGGGAAAGTACTTGAAATAACAACTATCTGCAAGGAAGACATTGAAAAAGGAGATGTTAAGACAGCCAGATGGATGTTTGAAACACAACCTTTGGACATGATTAATCAAGATAAAACTCAGGTCAAAGTTGTCAAGGGCATATCTATGGAAGAGACTATTAAAGGTGGAGTAGGAAAGGCAAAGTGGCTATTCGAGACACGTCCCTTGGACACAATTAAAGAGGAAGACGATTCTGTTACTCAAAAGGAAGCCATCATTGGTTCAGATGTCTATCAAAAATGTTGGATTTTCGAAACCCTACCAATGGACATTTTGAAAGACAATGCTAATGAAAGACCTCTAGAGGGCGAGGAGATAATAGGTGGTAATGTCAGTAATACTAAATATCTATTTGAAAATGTACCAATGGATGAACTTAAAGAAAATGCTGAAGTAGGTAAACTTAAAAAAGTAATCAACACAGAAGAGGAAAAAGGGGACGTTCGGCATCAAAGATGGGTTTTTGAAACGCGCCCACTTGAACAGATTAGGGAGGAAAAGAAAGAATATATTAAGACTGTCCATCTTGATGAAATTGAGAAAGGAGATGTTAGTACCTGCAGAAATGCATTTGAGAGGGAAGATTGGCAAACAGATAATTCCTCTTATAAAATTCAGATCGAAAATGTTGATAAGGGAGCTGTCCAGCTTAATAAGAAACTTTTTGAAACAACACCTCTGTATGCTATACAAGATAAATTCGGACATTATCACGAAGTTAAAACAATTCGTCAAGAAGAGTTAGTGAGAGGAGATGTAAGGACGTATCAATGGATGTTTGAAACAATTCCAATTGATCAGTTTGGAGAAAGCGTTGAAAACTACCAAGTGATCAGAGGAATCTCTTCTCAAGAAGTACAATCTGGGGATGTCAAAAAGGGAAAGTGGCTTTTTGAGACACAGCCACTGGATTCTATTAAATACTTTAGCCATAATGAAGGTGAAGAGTTAGTGCAAAACCAGAGAAATGATATTGTCAAAGGTGATGTGAGGACTTGTAAATGGCTGTTCGAAACACAACCGATGGGAGACCTGTATGAAAAACAAGTAACGATGACAAGCAGTGAGGAGATTCAGAAGGGAGATGTGAAAACTTGCACATGGCTTTTCGAAACTCAGGCGCTTGATGCAATCCAAGATGAATCAGAAAGGTCACATTTGGAGAAGGAGGAAGTCATAGGTAGTGATGTGCAATCAGTTTGCTTCCTTTTTGAGACGCAAAATTTAGAACAAATACAAGGAGAAGAGAAGAAAGACTTCAAAAGAGTGGTTGAAATTGATGTTCAGTCTGGAGATGTCTCTTCGATGAAATATATTTTTGAAAACCAAGCACTAGATCAAATTAGTTCTAGTTCACAAGAAGTTCTCGAAAGAATGAAAAATGTTAAGTCTGAAGATGTCCAAAAGGGAAATGTCTTGAATTGTCGATGGCTTTTTGAGAATCATTCAATCGATCGGATCAATGAAAATCATGAGCAGAATAAAGAAGCCTATACAATCACAGATGTCCAAGGTGGGAACGTAAGAAAAGGATGTTTCATCTTTGAAACTTTTTCATTAGACCAAATTAAGGATGAGAGTTCAGAAAGTACCAACAGAACAGTGAATGTGGATGAAATATTAAAAGGTGATGTGAAAAATTATACTATGTTGTTTGAAACTCAGCCCCTTTATGCTATTCAAGATAAAGAAGGATTTTACCATGAAGTTACAACGGTAAAGAAAGAAGAGGTCATCGATGGTAATGTTCGTGGAACAAGATGGCTGTTTGAAACAAAACCTTTAGACTCTTTCAATGATTCGAGCGAAGTGTTTCTTATCAAAGCTGTGACACAGGAGGATATTCAAAGAGGAGATGTAAGTTCTGTAAGATGGAGATTTGAAACTCAATCGCTAGATAAGATTTCCGATGAAGAGAAATCAGAGTTTCACACCATTGAAAATATCATAGGTGGTGATGTAAGAGGCAACAAAGAGCTATTCGAAAATGAGAAAAATAACCAGTTTGTGCGAACAGTGAGCATTAGTGAGATAAAAAAGGGCAACGTTAAGACATCTACTTGGTTGTTCGAAACCCACACTCTCAATGAACTTCATGGAGAAAATTATGAAGACATAAAGAGAGTGACAATGGAAGATATCCAAAAGGGAGATGTGCAAGAAGCTGTGTGGCTTTTTGAAAATCAAAACTTGGATTCAATTCGAGAAATTGATGAAACTGAGAGAAAAACACTGAAGGAAGAAATTCCACAAGCTGATGTTAGAACAACAACATGGCTTTTTGAGACCACACCATTACATGAATTTAATGAGTTTAAAATGCAAAGAGAAGAAGTCATTGGAAAGAGTATTCAAGAAACACTAAGAGAATTGTACAGCCAACAAATGGTTAAGTCCCATGGGATTATTTTGGAAGCAGATGAAATTGGTGATGTCCGTATGGCCAAGTTTCATCTAATGAATCAGGAAGTTCCAAAGATAGAAAAGCAAGAGATTATAAGGGGAGATCTTCGTAATATAATGATGAACTTGCTGTCTCAGCAATCATCTA
The DNA here is from genome assembly GCF_048569485.1 of Anomaloglossus baeobatrachus. NCBI lineage: Eukaryota > Metazoa > Chordata > Amphibia > Anura > Aromobatidae > Anomaloglossus > Anomaloglossus baeobatrachus. The sequence continues at coordinate 52,012,214 of NC_134359.1, forward strand.
CTGAAAGAACAGTTCTGTTAAATGAGGAAGAAAAGGGCAACATCAATTTGACAAAATCACAGTTAATTAATCAATCATCTGACATACAAGGAATGCAGGAGGACATTATTGGAGGAGATATCCAGGAAGCCATAAAAAACCTTCTCAGAAATGAAGATTTTGTGAAGCAAGGAATTCTTATTCAAGAGAGCGAGAAAGGTGATATAAAAATGACGATCTACTCTCTATTTAATAAGGATGACAACCGTGATATTCAGCGGGATGAAGTAATAAGTGGGGATATAAAACGTGCAATTTACAACTTAAAGACCTCTGTCATAACTGGAGAAAAGAGAGATAAGGTTAGAATAGAAGATTCAGAAAGAGGAAATGTCCAGTTTTTTACAACTTGCATTGAATCCGGAGCGTTAGACTACTTAAAAAAGCTTCACGGAGAATTTGAGGATGTAGTGGTAGAAAATAACAATGAAGACATTCTTGGAGGTGATGTTGAAGGTACAAAATTATTGCTTAAACGGCAACGATCCCAAGTTGAACGAACCGTTGATGAAACAGATATCATCCCCGGAGACGTATATAATACAGTTAAGGTTTTTATGACTGAGCAAGAGAATAAATCATTTGATGCAAATAAAGAAGAAATTGTTAAAGGTAATTTGCAAGCAACCTTAAGTTCTCTCAGCCAAGCTATAAATCAGGCTGCAGTGGTACAGAAAGAAGAGATTATCAAAGCTGATCTCCCAGCAACACTGAAGTCTCTTACTGAATCACAGTATCAAGTCAAGGATACGGAAAAGCCAGATGTCATCCCTGGAGATATTCAAGGAACCATTGATTCTTTAGAAAAATCTGTAAAGCAGAAGACTGAGTTTGTTAAGGAGGAGGTTATTCATGGCAATGTTGAAGCTGCAATGAAATCTTTGAAAGAAGCACAACAGTCTGTAAAGCAAATAGAAAAAAACGACATAATCAGAGGTGATATAAGTGCCACCAAGCAAAGTCTATTGGACTCCTCCACAGAACGGAATTATGTTCAACATCAGGTCAGCATTCAAGGTGACGTAAAAAGTACAATGAAGACATTTCTACAGCCTTCCACTCAAGAAGTCCAACGGAGAGCGACCATTGAGGGCAATGTGAAAGACACGATTAAAACATTTGTACAATCTAGTGAAGAAAATGAACTTTCTTATAAAGGAGGCATGGCAGATTCAAAAGCTATAACTGTGGATATCGATAACCAACAGATATCCAAAATTGATCAAAAAAGTCTACAAAATGTTAATAATGTGCAACACAAAATTTCCGATGCTAACATAAAAACTGATTACAAAAGCACACAGAATATTAATACTTTGGAGCAGAAAGTGACTAACACGAGAAAAAACGAGCAAAGAAAATTTTATAATTCACAAAAAGCTTCAATCGGCAAAACCCAGAATAAAAGTAAGATCGATTCCGATGCCCAAATCGTAGAATTTCCTGGAGAGCAAAGTTTCTCTGTTGAAGACTTTAACAAGATTCAAAAAGAGAAGTCACATATGGACCTAATCAACCAAAATAAGATAACGAATGAAAGTAAACTGGTTTCCAGTGCCAAGTCTGCTAGAACCACCGTAGTGGATGTGACTGATACTAGAAGCTTCCAAAAATCAGACCTTAGTAAGAAGCATGTGACAAATAAGCAATCTCTCCAGTCCACAAAAATGGTTTCGGGCAATACATACAACATTCAGAATGCACAGGTTTTGGATACTATCAATAACAATGTAGATATTTCACAGAGAGAAGATCAATCGCTGGATAAGATTTCTTTGCAAAACGAAACTCAAAATAAACATGTGATCAAAAGAAAAGCAGTCCAAGAGTGCAGTGAAAGCAGCAAAACTATATCTACAAGAGGTGGTCATCAGCTGACAAAGAATATGAAAGCTACAAATGATATGGAAAATAAATTAATTAGCTTTCCACCTCCTCCCCCACAATTACCACCTTCGGTGGTAGAACCTCCACTTGCACCTACTCCTCCACCCCCTCCGCCACCACCGCCACCACCATTGCCAATTCATTTTTCTCTTAAAGCATACACTGAACCCGAATATTTTCCGTCTCCTCCTCCACCAGTAGCAGATAAGTTGGATAATGATATTTATCCACCACCACCAGTAACACCACCTCCAATAGTAAAAAGCAAAGAGCAAAACAAAGCATCAACTGTTAGAAAAACGGGCTTTCAATCTCATGAGAAATCAGTCATAACCAGCAAAGAATCAATGACCCAATTAAACAAATTTATGTCAGAACAATCAAATAAAGAAGTAGCACAGAAATCTACGGAAAAGGAAAAATATAAGAAGATGGTAAATCAAGGACCCGATGTGCTTCCTAAGTCTAAACTGCCCATCTTTCATACTAAATCAGCAACTGCGTCTAGCACAAAGACTAATGAAAGCAAAATAATGGCAAAACAATCAAAGACGTCTGAACGTGAGCAAATATCTAACATTAATCAGTCTCATTCAGGAACTTCTGAACAATCAGAACTTCATAAAGAAATAGCTGTAAATAGTCAAATAAGCTTAAAATCCAAGCAAAAAATGTTGTATTCACCAGTCATATCTCCAGAATTAAAAACTCAGACTTTATCATCTGATTCTAAAGTCTTTGACCAAGAAGAGGAATTCAGTAACAAAATTGAGGACATTAGTCATTCAATTGCCCAAGACTATGATCAAATGGTTTGTGATCAGGAACTTGAAAGAATTCATGAGGAGTCTTTAAAACCCAAGAAAAAAGTTATCGTTTCATCTCAAACCGGTAATAATTTAACCCAAATATCAAAACTCAGCACAAAAAACATGGACACTAGCCAAGTAAATGAAAGTAAGACATCCGTATCAGGGACAATGAGTTCTGTACGTGCAGAAAATATAAACATCACTCAATTCAGTGATCAAGACTTAGATCAATTGACCTGTGATCGTGAATTAGAAAAAATCCATGAAGAAACATTAAAACCCAAGAGAAGGTTGTTCACTCCATGTATGATGTCTCCATCTATAACGCCGATCCCGAAACCGAAAACATATGCCAGAAAATTTAAGACGCCTTTAATGATTGCAGAAGAAAAATACCGTCAACAAAGGGAAGAAATGGAAAAAAATAAAAATAAAACTGTATCTCAGGTTTATGTTTCGACATCTCCAGGAATACAAAGGAAACACGTCTCAGCAGAGAGTAAGACCACCCATTCATTGACAACAGATTTATCAAAAGTAGCAGTGACACCAACAAAGGAGGTAACTAATACACAATACCAAGTGAACACAAATAATATATTTTCCACTGAAGCATCTGAAGAGTCATATAATAAAAATAAACAAAATGTGACACAACCAGTGGCATCATCATCGGCAACAATAGCCAGCACTGTCCCGAAAGGTCAAATAATCTCAAAAGAAGCCCAAATGATTCAGCAACAAAGCTCTCAGGGTTTCAAAGAATCGAGTGCACAGGAGTATACAAGTAAACATGTTTTTAGCAAAATAGAAAAGTCAAAGCAGATGGATCAGTCTGAAGTGACAAGAGTGGCTTCTCCTAAAATCACTAGTACTGTTGACAGGGAAGGCCAAGAAACAGCAAAGTCTGAAATTAATGTTCAAGATGCAAATAGTGTAGGAGGTTTGCAGCATGTTGACCATAGAGCGCTTGTGATGAGGCAGAAGGTACATGAAGAATCTCATACCAGCAAAAAAACTGAAAGTAGGAGGAGTCAAGAAATAAAAACACAATCCATGTCTCAAATCTCAGAACAAAAGCAGATTCAAAATATGGGTAACATCCAAGCAATGACTAATGAGAAAGAAACAAAAACAGTCCCAAACCAACTTATGGGCTTGGGTGGCACAGTGACCAAAACTATAGAGTCACCAAAACTTCAAAGAAAACTCCAAATCAAAAAAGATCAAGTAAAAAGTGAAGTTGAGGTCAAGAAGAACATCTCTGCAGCTGCTGGTCAGACAGAAAAAACAAAAAACATTGCAAAACCCCAGATCCATCACCATATGTCCCCTCTTCCGCCACCGTCACCATCACGCTCTAAAGAACCTCTTGTAGCAGTAGAAAGTGTTGCCAAAAACTCTGCTTCAGAAGAAAAAGAATCAGCTGCCACAAAAGAGAGCTTGCAAAGAAGCCTGAACGTCCATTCTGAATCACAAAACAAACAGGAGATGAAATCCACAGATGTTATTGAATCCTTTCGAAAATGTGAAGAGCTGCAGCAGACAATGTCTTATGCAAAAAAAATGGAATCAGATCCTCAGATGTTAAGTATTAACACATTTAGAACTTTCCTAAACATTGTTCCCACCTGGTTAATCAGCCAGGAAAGAAAAAACAAAATAGCAGATCTGGCGGCATCCAGCAATATGGTTGATATTACAGAGCAAGTATCGTACATTAAAAACCAAGCAATGGACATGAAGTCAAATTTGGAAGAAAATATTCAAGCTGCTATGAAATCCTCTTCATTTGTGAAACGAAAAAATGTGTCCAGTACTCAAAGCGAATCATCACAAAAACAAATTACTACGGTAGCAAAAAAAGTTGAGACAACAAGCAGGCAAAGAAAGATCAGTAATGACCTCGGAAGACTTCCAACTGACATGAAGCAGACTGATATTAGGGCTTGTTCTCCTCTCCTGAGGATGAGATCTCCATCCCCTACTTATATAACTATAGAATCTACTGTAAGACGTACTGATTCCCCACTGAAAGACAGAGTTCCTTCTTCATCTCCACTCCCTAAAGATCCAGTAACAATTCCAATGCCTCCACGCCGTTCGGCAACACCCAAATCATCATCTCCTTCACCGTCTCCACAAAAAAGTCGTTCTGAACAACTGGCAAAACTAAAAGACACCACTGTAAAACTTTCTCAAGGAGCATCCCAACCTCGAGCAATCACTCCTATTCCTGTTGTAGTTGAAAAAAAATGTGAAATAGTACATTCTCCTGCTACTTTGCGAAGGCAACTTAAAATAGAAAGCCACACCAAAGAGTCTTTGAGAACTACACCAGTTCCTTCAGAAGTGACTGTCAGCACAGTGGAGGACCGAAAAGAAATTTACGAAGAAGCTAGGTTGTCCGAAAAACAACAAACACACTCAGAGAAAGATCCAACACACATTCCAAAATGGCTGGGCCGAGACATGGATACTTTGGATGGAAGATCAATCTCACAGAAAACTAAGCTCCCTACAGATCAGGTGTTTGATACAAAAATGAAAAATGTTTACATGAAAGATGGAGAGAACTTTACCAGGAAGACTTCCCTAGGTGGTGGAATTGAAGGACACATGACTACATCGAAGGAAAGTGCAAGTTCTGATTTTAAGCCTCCAAGTAGTAAATTTCAAAGTGAACACAAGAAGGCAGTACCCAAGGAAGGCCAAAGGGCATTTAATGAGCCACCTTCACAAGGGAAGGTCAGGACTGTTCCAATAAAACAGATTAGAGATCACAGGGAGAATACTTCCAAGCAAATATTTATGAATCGGCATGATGAGAGTCAAGAACATTTATTCAAACCCATGATGCATCCGGAAACTATATTACAAGCCTCTGGTGTTGAGAAGATGGAGAGCAAGGTGACCAGGTCAAGAACTTCACAGAACGCTGAAGGCATGAAAACCGGATTTGAATTCAAGCATGCACCTCCAACGTACGAAGATGTCATATCAGGTCACATGCTCGACATTTCAACTACTGAATCCCCAGAAGAAATACTGAAGAATTTTCAAAAGACCTGGGAAGAAAGTGAAAGAGTATTTAAGAGTCTTGGCTATACTGTCTCAGACACATCCGAGGTGATAAGCAGCTATCATCAGGAGGAATTCAGAACCGGTAAATAGACGTATGGTTTGAGGAGTCCATAACAGACTAAAAAGATTGTAACGTGTAGTGATTTTTGCTTGTCCATTAGGATAATATAATACATTATTAAATACTAACAATACAGATTACTTTTCTGTATCTACTTTCTTTCCTGTTTTCTTCCTGAAGGCTTCTTCCTAACCTCATGCTGTGTGTGTGTTTGTGACTAACAATGACTGCTGTGTTGACTGTAAAACAGAGATGAATCGCAAGGTAAAATTGACATTATATTCTGCATATATTTGTCTGCATGTTAATTGTTCCCATTAAACATGTTTCTGCATATGATTTCCTAATTGCATGAAATATTGTGAAATTACAGACGTGTAATCTAACAGCGGAACATGACACAGGCAACAAATAATAATATTCAGACATAAAATGTACTGCAAATGCAAAGATAGGAAAGTAAAAAGCTGTCAAAGTCATCTTCCAAGTAGACGAACAGTTACAAAGAATGTATTTTGCCCCTAAGCAGCCAACCTATCAGTGCACTAGATAAACATTGAATAGACTGCAATATGCACTTTGTAATGCTCCACTTCTCCTGAGGGGGCACTGCAAGAGAATTTAACACTTGCTTACAATTTACCCTGCAGATTACCGCTCCGTTCTTGCTTTTTCAGCCTTTTTCATTGGTTAATGAGACTTGTTTACTGATATTTTGGAAATCTCCACTATTTTTCCCAGTTTCATTCAGTTGATGTCTTGTTTGACTTCAATCACATCATGTTTTATGATTAGGGATAACGGCATATAGGTCACTATAAACTAGCGTTATATACAATTTTAGCTTTTTATGATATATATATATACACTGTATATACTATATATGTGTGTGTGTATATATATATATATATATATATATATATATATATATATATATATATATATACATTTATATGGATATATATAACAACACCTCCTGGGTGCATCAAACCAGTGAAATTCTAACGGGTAAAAGGAACTTGCTGTGCTATCTTCTTTCTATGAGGGTACTACACCAGTATTATTAGTCTCATAAGTCTATTACTGAATTTATGGATAGTATAGCAGACCCGATTTTTGGTTATGATACTGTACCTAACTTTTACCTGGTTATAGACAATGAACCTGTAGAGGGGGTAAACACCAACCCCACAGGGCTCAGCACAATTTTACCAGATTGAACCTGTGTTTATGACCTGTCCCAGGCAGGGGGTGCGACACTTACTTCAGCCTTCAGGGAAGCGTCCAACTCCCCACAGCCATTCACCTTCATAGAGGTGGCAGCACAACACATCACACAGGGAATCTCTTTAAAGAACAACAATAACTGGTTAATTTGTTCTTCAACCTTCTAGACAGACGTGGCCATTACAGTCCCATTCTGCTGCCAATGTTCTCTGGGGTACTTTTTCTGCCTAGCCCGGGCCCTGGGTATTAGCCTTTCAGTGGCAAAGCCTAAAGGCTACTTTACACACTGCGATATCGGTCCCGATATCGCTAGTGTGGGTACCCGCCCCCATCTGTTGCACGACACGGGCAAATCGCTGCCCGTGCCGCACAACATCGCCCAGAGCCGTCACACATACTTACCTATCCGGCGACGTCGCTGTGACGGGCGAACCGCCTCCTTTCTAAGGGGGCGGTCCATGCGGCGTCACAGCGACGTCACTGAAGCGTCACTGAACCGCCGCCCAATAGCAGCGAAGGGGCGGAGATGAGCGGGACGTAACATCCCGCCCACCTCCTTCCTTCCTCATAGCGGCCGAGAGGCAGGTAAGGGGAGCTTCCTCGTTCCTGCGGCGTCACACGCAGCGATGTGTGCTGCCGCAGGAACGAGGAACAACTTCGTTACTGCTGCAGTAACGATTTTTAAGAATCGACCCCCATGTCGCCGATTAGCAATTTTGCACGTTTTTGCAACGATGCAAAATCGCTTATCGGTGTCACACGCAACGGCATCGCTAATGCGGCCGGATGTGCGTCACAAATTCCGTGACCCCAACGACTCCGCATTAGCGATGTCGCAGCGTGTAAAGCCCCCTTTAGCCTCTTTTCCCCATTCTTGTCTCTGCAGCTTCTTGTGTCCAATCACTGCCTTGGAAGGCTACACTTTGCACATCCCGAGGTGAGCTGTAGGCTCCAGACATAATGGAGGATACCTCCAGGTTCCCCAACGGGCCCAAGTTACCAAGCACCGTCCACACACCTGGAACCCCTCTGTAGAACTAACTCTCTCTCAGGCCTGTCTCACCAGCCAACCCTCTGGCCCTCTGTCATCCCTTCCATCCTGGTTCTCAGTTCCTCGGCACCCAGGAAGTACCTGTCACACTCTATATACTAAAACCTGCACTTACCCTAACACTCTAACATTCCTACTTAATATTCCTATACTTTATATTACCCAGTGAACGTATTAATCACACATAACAGATTATACTTTACATTACTATAAAACGCACAGTTATAACAAAATGTAATCCTCAGTAAAATGCAATAAAACATTTGAAACTAGATGGCACCGACCGCTGCACTACTCTGCCTGTGTTCTCCAGCAGCAGCACTTAGACATTTACTTTATAAAAGACATCAGACAATGTACATATAATCTTTCCACCTTCTACATACCCATCAGGAACTACTAGGCCCAGTCGTTGTTGATAGTGGGAACAATTTATGCAATATAGAGTGCCAACCTCCGTGGGTAGACAGATGCAAGTATTAGGGCATATTTCCCTTACCCCTTGGATAAAAACTTACATTGGATTTGTGTACCTAAGTGTTGTTATAGTGCTATTCAAGTAAATGTGTTGGTTTTTTTTAAAAAAAATCATATATTCTGACAAGCAAAAGGGTAACAATGCTTTGAACTTTTGAATTTCAGGCCCCATATTTTACCATCCACTACAGCTTTGCGCATGAGACGACTTTCATTTTATAGACAATCATCTTGGCTATCTCATACATAAATCTAACTTGCAACTATAAAGCATATGATTAGTTATGCAGATTCTTGTCAGCTGTAGATCCACAGGTTGGAGACCACTTCTATAGAGTGTACAATCAAAGGACGATGGTGGGTTAAGTGCAAGTATAACTTTTCTCACTATTTCAAGCTAAATCTATCTCAATAGGTTTGTCTATTGGCCATAGAAAGGACACCATAATTTAATGATAATTTTTACGAAATAACCAACTCAGCCTCTACTTCTGCATTTATAGACACTATTCATTACATTGTAAAGCATCTGAGAGTAGCGCTTCCATTATTTCGGATGGGTCGTCCGGCTGTATAATAGACGCCACCCTATACCGCAGTTACGTGTCTGTCTCCCTGATCAGACCTGTTATGTTGCAGGATATTCTATAGAGCTTTAATGTCCGAATAAATATAAATCACTGCCGTATAATTTTTCCGAAGAATCCGGCACATACTGTAACATCATTAGATTGTCTTAGAACAGCTGAAATATGAAGTTATTGGAAGTGGCATCTAGATATTCACAAATAACATTGTCTGACCCTTTTTTAATGAAACCTGAGTCAATATTCTCTGAGACGTCTTTCTTCATAGAACATACATTAACAAAAAGTACCTGAGGTTTGGAGCACTTTCCTCTAATTAACAAATAATATCGAAACAGATGTTGGCTTTATTAAAAAAAAAATAATATCCTTGAAGGTATAAAAAGATATAAAGGCACAACCTTCGAGAAAGGTGTTATGTTCTGGTTTGTACAAATGAGAAACTATAAGACAGAACAGTGCATATACGGTCTTATCCAATGGACTTCCCTGGTATTTGGTTAGTATGTGGTAGTTCTCCTGAAGAAGTGTGACCACTTCGAAACGCCTTGAGCAATAAACCAGCCTTCATCTGGACAAAGTACATTGGTTTCTGTTGCTTCCCAGCAGTCACCACCACGCCGTTTTTCTGATCTCCTGGTTTGTATACAGAGGTATATTTATAAGGTTGACCCTATGTTATAAATGGGTGGAATTATAATATCCAATTAATTTTGTAGGTATACATATCAAATAAATGCACAGTATCGGACTAAGATTGTACATAAAGATTACATACAGGAGAGGTGGAATAATCAAAGATGTAGCAGAGCTGGGTTTGTGTATAGCATAGAACGAATCTGTCACACTGCACTAGGAGGATACAAAAGTTACCAGGAATGTAACTTCAGAGTGCAGTTAGTAGACAAACCAGCAGAGGGCAGCAGAGTAGTCAACACACCGAGTCAACAGCAGGAGGTCAAGAGTCAGACAGTACACAAGGATGTGAAAATCGTGGTCAGGTGATAGCCGAGGTTCAGAAGCCAAGAGGTCATGGATACAGCCAAAGGGAGCGACAAGACCAGAGTAGGTAACGAGGATACAGATCAGATCCTAGGAAGTCCAAGTACAATCAAGGGAGGAGGGCAAGCAAGTCGGCACCGGGATAAGACAGACGGAGATGAGAAGTAGGGAACCGAGACAGGAGGACGAACAATGGAAGACACAGGTCAGAACAAGGTAGCAGGAGAGGTCGGGTAACTCACTGGAGCCAGAAACACACGCTGTAGAGCAAAGCATATCACTGGTGCTGAACCGGAGGTGCAGTGCCAAGATATAGCCGGAACAAGGCAGGGAGGAATTAACCCCTGACATAACCAGGCTGCAGCTGGGGGAAACCACAGTGGCAGATGTCGGCCTGGATCATAATGAATCTATGACAAATCTAGCTCTGCTACCACTAAAGAGATGACCAAGGGAAAAAAGTACTTATCATCCGTGATTGCTGACCTTTACGGTTTATGCTCTTGGCCATTTTATGGCTGCAAGTCGTATGGAGCTGTTATATGTGATCATATTATACCGCAATATATTGACAATATGAAACATGCCTTGTTCCATTGGAAGTCATATCATCACATTTTTCTTCCATGGCTTATAATGGAGCATAACTCCATATTATAGCGTATGGACACTCATCATACATGCTCTGCACATGCATGAAGCTAAGTAACATTTATCACTTATTGAAAGGATACATGAGAATTGTATGATCACTGGGCCCGACTGCTGAGACCCCACTGGCCCCAAGAATGGAAGGCACGAAGTCTCTTGTGTAAATGGTGCTATATTAAGTATGTTCAATCACTACTCCCTTAGATGCTGAATGGAGCAATGGTTGCACATGCTCACTACTGCTGCATTAAAAATAGGGACTTTAGGAACCTTTTTGGTGTTATTAATGGTGATCCCAGCTGCCAGACCTACAGCAATCATATTTTTACCAGCTAGCCTGTGCTTTGGCAATAGGTTTTGCTTATCAGACAACCCTTTTAGATCCATTCTGACCACCTCATACTTTTCTGATAGGGGACAATGCTGCAAAGATAGTTATCAGGTGACAGAAAAGTCAATTGCTAGTTATGTTCAACTTCTATGTTGGAAAGGTATAGTACTCATATATTGCACTAGATGTCAGATGTAGGAAAGTCAATCCTACTCCAATTAAGCCTGCTTTACACACTTCAATAGATCTTTCAATCCGTCGTCGGGGTCAAGTTGTAAGTGACACACATCCGGCATCGTTCGTGACATGTTTGCGTGTGAAACCTACATGCGATCGATATTGAACGAAAATACGGTGATCGCATACACGTCGTTTATTCCTCATACATTGGACGTTTGGTAGTACGAAACTAGTCAATTGTAACGTGTGACATCCCTCATACGATTTCGGTGTCTGATGCTATGAGCGCAGGTGTGCGCTCTGCACCGCAGCTTAAAAAAGGTCCGCTTCAGAGCGCAGCTGAAAAGCTGCGTTCTGAAGCGCCTCACAATGTCTGTCATTCACTAATCTCTGTCAGTCGGTCACTATCTCTGTCCCTCACTCTCTGTCCATGTCAGTCTATCCCCCTCTCTCATATACTCACCGATCCCCGATCTCCAGCGCAGCGCTGCACGGCATTCACACTGCTCCGGCGGCTTTTACTGTTTTGAAAAAGCCGGCCGCCCATTAAACAATCTCATATTCCCTGCTTTCCCCGCCCACCGGCGCCTATGATTGGTTACAGTGAGACACGCCCCCACGCTGAGTGACAGGTGTCACACTGCACCCAATCACAGCAGCCGGTGGGCGTGTCTATACTGTGTATTGAAATAAATAATTAAATAATTAAAAAAAACGGCGTGCGGTCCCCCCCAATTTTAAAACCAGCCAGATAAAGCCATACGGCTGAAGGCTGGTATTCTCAGGATGGGGAGCTCCACGTTATGGGGAGCCCCCCAGCCTAACAATATCAGCCAACAGCCGCCCAGAATTGCCGCATACATTATATGCGACAGTTCTGGGACAGTACCCGGCTCTTCCCGATTTGCCCTGGTGCGTTGGCAAATCGGGGTAATAAGGAGTTATTGGCAGCCCATAGCTGCCAATAAGTCCTAGATTAATCATGTCAGGCGTCTATGAGACACCTTCCATGATTAATCTGTAAGTGACAGTAAAAAAACACACACACCCGAAAAAAATCCTTTATTAGAAATAAAAAACACAAACAAATTCCCTCATTACCAATTTATTAACCCCGACAAACCCTCCATGTCCGGCGTACTACACAGTCCTCCAGCGTCGCATCCAGCGCTGCTGCATGGAGGTGACCGGAGCTGCACCAGACACAGCCGCTCCGGTCACCTCCACGCAGGTAATGAAGACAGCCGGCGATCAGCTGAGCTGTCACTGAGGTTACCCGCTGTCACTGGATCCAGCGGTGGATGCAGCGGTGGCCGCGGGTAACCTCAGTGACAGCTCAGCTGATCGCGCTACTCACCTCCGCTCTGGTCAGCTCCAGTCAGCAACTGAGGTGAGTAGCGCGATCAGCTGAGCTGTCACTGAGGTTACCCGCGGCCACCGCTGCATCCACCGCTGGATCCAGTGACAGCGGGTAACCTCAGTGACAGCTCAGCTGATCGCCGGCTGTCTTCATTACCTGCGTGGAGGTGACCGGAGCGGCTGTGTCTGCTGCAGCTCCGGTCACCTCCATGCAGCAGCGCTGGATGCGACGCTGGAGGACTGTGGAGTACGCCGGACATGGAGGGTTTGTCGGGGTTAATAAATTGGTAATGAGGGAATTTGTTTGTGTTTTTTATTTCTAATAAAGGATTTTTTTCGGGTGTGTGTGTTTTTTTACTGTCACTTACAGATTAATCATGGAAGGTGTCTCATAGACGCCTGACATGATTAATCTAGGACTTATTGGCAGCTATGGGCTGCCAATAACTCCTTATTACCCCGATTTGCCAACGCACCAGGGCAAATCGGGAAGAGCCGGGTACAGCCCCAGAACTGTCGCATATAATGTATGCGGCAATTCTGGGCGGCTGTTGGCTGATATTGTTAGGCTGGGGGGCTCCCCATAACGTGGAGCTCCCCATCCTGAGAATACCAGCCTTCAGCCGTATGGCTTTATCTGGCTGGTTTTAAAATTGGGGGGGACCGCACGCCGTTTTTTTTAATTATTTAATTATTTATTTCAATACACAGTATAGACACACCCACCGGCTGCTGTGATTGGGTGCAGTGTGACACCTGTCACTCAGCGTGGGGGGCGTGTCTCACTGTAACCAATCACAGGCGCCGGTGGGCGGGGTAAGCAGGGAATACGAGATTGTTTAATGGGCGGCCGGCTTTTTCAAAACAGTAAAAGCCGCCGGAGCAGTGTGAACGCCGTGCAGCGCCGGGGAACGGGGATCGGTGAGTATGAGAGAGGGCTGCTAACTTCAGTAATTTAGGAGATTAGCGGTCACCGGTGAGTCCTTCACTGGTGACCGCTAATCAGGACGCGACACAGACGGAGCCGCAGCATGACCGTGAAGTCGGGTGAAGTTCACCCGAGTTCATTCTGACAGTGCGGCTCTGTCTGTGTCTGCTGTCATCTGCCATTCAGCTCTGCTACATGGCTGTCTGTGTCTGCTGTCAGCGGCCATGTAGCAGAGCTGCATGGCAGATGACATAGTAAAAACGCATCCCTACACGTTACACACGCTTGTCAAGTCAATAAATAAAAAAAAAAAGGGTGTACAATGCATACGTCACGGAACACATGATCTAAAGAATCGCACACAAAATTGATCAATTTAACATAGGCTACTAACGCACGTGTGACAGCAAATGAACGACCTATGTGCAATCTCATTAGATCGCATATGCGACCTGGGCGTGTCACATCGCATACGAGATCGCATCCCTAATTGTAAGGTGTAAAGCTGGCTTTAGGAAAGTCTTAAGGCCACTTTACACGCAACGACATTGCTAACGAGATGTCGTTGGGATCATGGAATTCATGACGCACATCCGGCCTCCTTAGCGACGTTGTTGCGTGTGAAACGCATGAACGACCGTTAATGATCAAAATTACTTAACTTATCGTTGATCGTTGACACTTCGTTCTAATCCCAATTATCGTTGCTGTTGCAGGATGCAGGTTGTTCATCGTTCCTGCGGCACCACACATCGCTACGTGTGACACCGCAGGAACGCGGAACATCACCGTACCTGTGGCCGCCGGCAATGAGGAAGGAAGGAGGTGGGCGGGATGTTACGCCCGCTCATCTCCGCCCCTCCGCTTCTATTGGGCGGCCGCTTAGTGACGTCGCTGTGACGCCGCACAAACCGCCCCCTTAGAAAGGAGGCGGTTCTCCGGCCACAGCGACGTCGCTAGGCAGGTAAGTATGTGTGACGGATCCTAGCGATGTTGTGCGACACGGGCAGCGATTTGCCCGTGACGCACAACCGACGGGCGCAGGTGCTTTCGCTGTGTGTAAAGTGGCCTTTAGAATTGCTGCTGAACTTGTGTACTGAAATACAAGCATGACATTAAAATACAGATATCTGGAGACTGTGATCTTTATAATGAAGCTAAAAAAAATCTCCTTATTTTTACTTCCTTTAGAAAATGCTTCCTCTGGAAAAGGAAATGTGCAACGCTTGTCAAAAGAAGGTTTACCCAATGGAGTGCCTGGTGGCAGACAAGCAGACTTTTCATAAAAACTGCTTTTGTTGCAACCACTGCAGAAGTAAATTAAGGTGAGGGAAGGCATACGCAATTTCTTTCCTGTGCACAATGTTAGTTTCCTCTAAATAAAGGTCTGTACTGTGATTCTCTTATATAAAAGAAAATTCCTTTTTATTTACTTTTTTCAGGCATTAAATTTACAAAAACAGTTGCAAAATGTCAGGCTATTTTGGAAGGCCTTTATTTGCTAATGTACCCTTGGCTCTCTCTTGGCATTGCAAAAACTTATGAATATAGTTGGGATGGCTATTGCTTTTCATTACAACATGTATCACCTAACCACCAAAATATGATAAATGTATGATCACTGCGTATCCAGCTATTGAGAACCCAAATGATCCTAAGAACTAAAGGCCCAAAATTCCTACTGTGAACGAGGCGGTAGTGAGCATGTGTGGCCAGGACTGGATTTCTCATAAGGCCAGCCAAGGCCATTGCCTATGGCAGAGCAGTTGGGGGGGTGGGGGGGATATAAGGAAGACATAACAGCTAAATATTTCTAACATTTTGAGTATTATTTTGAAAAAGGCTATATAAAATGCTATTTCAAAATTTACAACCTTATACATTAAATTGAGTGGTACATTTAGGCAACCCATCTCTATAGATTGTGCTGTCTTGCTCAGTCACAGATGAGCATCTTGCTCAGATGCTGGGGGCAGCACTGCAGTTACTTGCATCACCGCCCTCTAAAGACGTCCTAGATTCTTGGTGAAAGAGACACTGTGAGAGATGTGAGTGCAGCGCCAGCTCTCTGCTTCTATCTCCGCGACCACCGCAGCTTCTGTGACAAAAACGTTGTAAGGGAGCGAAGATAGAAACAGTGAGTGACAACAGTGTCAGACAGAGGGGGCACACAATTAAAGTACTTTGGCAGTGAGTGCAGCAGTGGTCACTAGTGATGAGCGAGCATGCTTGTCACTACTCGGTACTCGCACGAGTATCACTGTACTCGGGCTGCTCGGCGGGGACCGAGTAATCTCGCGATACTCGTGCTTTACTCGTGGTCTTCATTTCTGCATGTTGGCGCTCTTTTGAGAGCCAGCCCTCATGCAGGGATTGGCTGGCAGACCACTGCAATGCCACAGCCCTGTTAGTTGTGGAATTGCAGTGATTGGCCGGCCTGCACAGCGTCACCGAGCCTTTATATAGGCCGGCGCGCTGTGCTCTGCTCACAGCTATTCTGACAGTGAGTGTAGGGAGAGTGTCGCTGATTCAGGGAAAGCTTTGCGGCCCTTTATAGCTTTTTCAGTTGCAGGGCTGCAAACAGTGTGACCAAAAGTCCTTCTCAGGACTATTCTAGTTGTATACAGGCAGGCAGGGTATAGCCAGGTCGGCGTACAGTAGCAGAGTCCTTCTCAGGACTATTGTTGCTATATACAGGCAGGGTATAGCCAGGTTGGAATACAGGCTAGTGACCAAAAGAGTCCTTGTCAGGACTATTGTACCAGTATACAGGCAGGCAGGCAGGCAGGGTAGTGGTGACCGTATACCAGCCTTCATATCTGGGGCTGGTGTACACAGTGTAAAACAGTCCAGATAGTGTCTGACTTGTCTGTACTGTAATTGTCGCTCCCCAAAAAAACCTGTTAGGTTATTATTGCGTCCGTGCTTGGTTTTTAAAACCGCACGTGTGTGCCTGTTGGTGGCAGCGTACAGGTGCACTGGTGTGCGTTTTTACCAAACTATTATATAACGCACAAGTGTAGTGTATAATACACGTCAGTCAGCAGTGGCTGATAGTGTCAGAGTTCTTAATTTTTGCTCCTAAAACCTGTGTTAGGTTATTATTGCGTCCGTGCTTGGTTTTTAAAACCGCACGTGTGTGCCTGTTGGTGGCAGCGTACAGGTGCACTGGTGTGCGTTTTTACCAAACTATTATATAACGCACAAGTGTAGTGTATAATACACGTCAGTCAGCAGTGGCTGATAGTGTCAGAGTTCTTAATTTTTGCTCCTAAAACCTGTGTTAGGTTATTATTGCGTCCGTGCTTGGTTTTTAAAACCGCACGTGTGTGCCTGTCGGTGGCAGCGTACAGGTGCACTTGTGTGCAATTTCCAGAAACTTTGATATAACGCACAAGTAGTGAATATACACGTCAGCAGTGCACAGCATTGCAAAATGCGCAAGGGCATTGGCAAGGAACAAGGAAGTGGACGTGATGGTGGTGCAGGCAGAGGCCGAGGTCGTGGGCAAGCTCTAATTTCGCCACAACAAAGGGCCACATCTAGTCGCTCGCACGTCCTGTCCCAAATTCTTGGGGACCGCAGCAGTACACCGCTCTTGAACCAAGACCAGTGTCAACAGGTTGTTAGTTGGATAGCGGATAATGCTTCCAGTCAGATTGGCACCACCACAAACACTCTGTCTTCCACACGGTCAAGTGTCAGTAGCCGTGATACTGCACCGCACATTTCTGAACCTGATCCTCCTTCCTACCACCAGGCTGAGTACACGTCCTCCTCGGACATTAATGATCCCACACTTGGACACTCGGAAGAGCTGTTCACGTTTCCATTCACACATTCTGGCCTCTCGCCAGCTCATATTGAAGTGGGTCATGAGGAGATCGTCTGTACAGATGGCCAAATATTTGAGCAGCCACGTTCTCACGAAGTTGGCAACGTGTCTCAACAAGTGGTGGACGATGATGAGACACAATTGTCAGCAAGTCAGGAGGAGGAGCAGGGTGCGGAAGAGGAAGACGACGTGGTGGATGATCCAGTAACTGACCCAACCTGGCAGGAGGATATGCAGAGCGAGGACAGCAGTGCACAGGGGGAGGGAGGCGTAGCATCACAACAGGCAGTAAGAAGCAGGGTGGTGGCCCCAGGCAGAAGTCAGGCAACCGTTCCCCGGAACAACACGACGACACAAGGTGCCTGTACAAATGTTAGGTCTTCACGAGTCTGGCAGTTTTTTAAGTTGGATCCAGATGATTCAAAAAAGGCCATTTGCAACACCTGCCGTGCCAGCATCAGCAGGGGTACCAAAACTAGCAGCCTGACCACCACCAGCATGATCAGGCACATGTCAGCCAAGCACCCGACTTTGTGGGAAGTACAACAGAGTCGAGGAGCAGTGCTTGCTGATGTCACTGCTACGTCTTCGCTGGTTGTGCATGCGAGCCAATCCTCTGTCCATGCTGCCTGCGAACAAGCCTCCTCCACTCCTGCACCTGCAGTTGCCTACGCAGAAAGAACACCATCATCAAGCACGTCCTTGTCCCAGCGCAGCGTTCAGTTATCCATTCAGCAAACCTTTGAACGCAGGCGCAAATACACTGCCAACACCCCACATGCCACAGTTCTAAATGCTAACATTTCGCGACTGCTTGCGCTGGAAATGTTGCCTTTTAGGCTGGTGGAGACAGAAGCATTCCGTGACCTGATGGCGGCAGCTGTCCCACGTTACTCGGTCCCCAGCCGCCACTATTTCTCCCGGTGTGCCGTCCCCGCGTTGCATAACCACGTGTCACAAAACATCACACGTGCCCTGAACAACGCTGTTTCACCCAAGGTCCACCTAACCACAGACACGTGGACAAGTGCTTGTGGGCAAGGCCGCTACATCTCGTTGACGGCACACTGGGTTAATATTGTGGAAGCTGGGACCCAGTCTGAGCGAGGGACGGAACACGTCCTTCCCACACCAAGGTTTGCAGGCCCTACCTCAGTCAGTGTTTCACCCACACTCTACAGCTCCGGAATGTCATGCTCTTCAGCCTCCTCCTCCTCCTGCGCATCCTCATCCACTGTGCCCTCCACACCAGTCACAAGCTGGAAGCACTGCAGCACTGCCTCGGCGAAGCGGCAACAGGCTGTGCTGAAGCTAATCTGCATAGGTGACAAACCCCACAATGCAGAAGAGCTGTGGACAGCTCTGAAACAGCAGGCAGATCACTGGCTCACACCTCTGAACCTAAAGCCAGGAAAGGTCGTTTGTGACAATGGCCGGAACCTGGTGGCGGCTTTGAGGCGAGGCCAGCTGACACATGTTCCATGCGTGGCCCATGTGCTCAACCTCGTGGTTCAGCGGTTTATAAAGTCATACCCAGAGCTGTCTGATCTGCTGGTAAAAGTTCGCCGCCTGTCTGCACATTTTCGAAAGTCACCTACTGCTTCAGCCGGCCTTGCCGGCTTTCAGCGCCGTTTGCATCTTCCGGCTCACAGACTGGTGTGTGATGTCCCCACGCGTTGGAATTCAACTCTGCACATGTTGGTCAGGATATGTGAGCAGAAGAGGGCAGTTGTTGAGTACCTGCATCACCTAAGCCGTCGGGAAATGGGTCAAACTCCACACATAACACCTGAGGAGTGGAGATGGATGTCAGACCTATGTACCATCCTCCAAAACTTTGAGGACTCCACCAAGATGGTGAGTGGTGATGACGCCATTATTAGCGTCACCATACCGCTACTCTGCCTTCTAAAACGGTCCCTGCTGAAAAACAAACATGATGCATTGCAGGCGGAGCGCGATGAGTTGCAGCAAGAAACAGTAGTGGGTGTGGGTGATAACACACAGCCCAGCCTCGTCTCATCACAACGTGCAGTGGAGGACTATGACGAGGAGGAGGATGAAGACATGGAGCAACTCTCCGGCCAAATTGAGGATATGACATGCACACCAGTCATATCCTCGATTCAGCGTGGCTGGCCAGAGGACAGGGTAGATGAGGAGGAGGAGGAGGAGGAGGAGGAGGAGGAGGAGGACAGCATGTTCAGTCATCTTGTTGGTCAGGCTACTGAAGTCCTGGCTGTTAAGAGTCTGGCGCACATGGCTGACTTTATGGTAAGCTGCCTGTCTCGTGACCCTCGCGTTAAGAACATCTTGGCCGACAATCATTACTGGTTGGTAACACTGTTAGACCCACGCTACAAGGAGAACTTTTTGTCTCTTATTCCCGTGGAGGAGAGGTCAACCAAAATGCAGCAGTTTCGGAAGGCCATACTCACGGAAGTAGGCAAAGCATTCCCCTCACAAAACGCTAGCGGCATAGGTCAGGAATCAGTGGACAACCGAGGCGTACAGCCGAGAGAGGCACAAGTCCAATCCGCCAGAGGTAGGGGAACAGTCTTTAAGATGTGGGACAGTTTTCTCAGCCCCTCACGTACCACAGCCCCTGAGGTGCGGGGTAGTGCCACAAGAAATCCTAAGTTTGCCCAGATGCTGAAGGAGTACCTTGCAGATCGAACAACTGTACTCCGACATTCCTCTGTGCCTTACAATTATTGGGTATCCAAGCTGGACACGTGGCATGAATTGGCTCTCTACGCCTTGGAAGTCCTGGCCTGCCCTGCTGCTAGCGTTTTGTCAGAGCGTGTTTTTAGTGCCGCAGGTGGAATCATTACAGATAAACGCACCCGCCTGTCAACTGAAAATGCTGACAGGCTGACTCTGATAAAGATGAACAAGGGTTGGATTGGGCCAGACTTCACCACACCACCAGCAAATGAGAGCGGAATTTAAAGTTTGCCATGTACCTCCACTCACCCATGGGTACACTTCTCGACTTTGGATAATCGCTGGACTGCTCCTCCTTCTCCTCATGCGCCATCATGATGACCGTTACAATAGTTAGGTCTTTGTTTCAGGTATACCCCCAGTGGTAAATTTTTTCGCCCATTCTTTGCAGAATGGACATTACAACGACAGGAGACCCGCTCCTTTGCAATGGGAACAATGTTTTGAGGCCCTCATGCACGTCTCTACCCAGGGACAACGTGGAGCCTCCCAATTTTTGGCTGCCCTGCCTAAGGGCTATACTGAAATACACCCACTTCCTTAAAATGGACACTTAATGTTTTGAGGCCCTCATGCACGTCTCTACCCAGGGACAATGTGGAGCCTCCCAATTTTTGGCTGCCCTGCCTAAGGGCTATACTGAAATACACCCACTTCCTTAAAATGGACACTTAATGTTTTGAGGCCCTCATGCACGTCTCTACCCAGGGACAATGTGGAGCCTCCCAATTTTTGGCTGCCCTGCCTAAGGGCTATACTGAAATACACCCACTTCCTTAAAATGGACACTTAATGTTTTGAGGCCATCATGCACGTCTCTACCCAGGGACAACGTGGAGCCTCCCAATTTTTGGCTGCCCTGGCAAAGGGCTATACTGAAATAGACCCACTTCCTTCCAATGGGCACTTCAGGTTTACAGGCCATAATGCACGGCTCTATCCAGGGACAATGTGGAGCCTCCCAATTTTTGGCTGCCCTGGCAAAGGGCTATACTGAAATAGACCCACTTCCTTACAATGGGCACTTCAGGTTTACAGGCCATAATGCACGGCTCTATCCAGGGACAATGTGGAGCCTCCCAATTTTTGGCTGCCCTGGCAAAGGGCTATACTGAAATAGACCCACTTCCTTACAATGGGCACTTCAGGTTTAAAGGCCATCATGCACGTCTCTATCCAGGGACAATGTGGAGCCTCCCAATTTTTGGCTGCCCTGCCTAAGGGCTATACTATAATACACCCACTTCCTGACAATGGACACTTAATGTTTTGAGGCCCTCATGCACGTCTGTATGCAGGGGCATTGGTGAACCTCACAATTTTGGACTGCCCTGGCAAAGGAAAATACTACAAAGACTCACTTCCTCAAAATGGGCACATTAGACTCAAGAGGCCTTCATGTACGTCTCTTCTCAGGGACATCGGAGTGCCACACAATGTTTTCACGTAAAATCTTTCATGTATTAATCTCAAAAAGTAACATACACCAGATCTATCTCACTATTGGGTATGTGCCCTTAACATTTCCGCCATGAAAAATCATTTTGGGGTCATTTTGGAAGGTTTTCTGGTGAGTCCGTAAAAATGGCGTAAAACGCGGACAAAATTGTTCACAGCTGTGACTTTTGAGTGATAAATGCTTCAAGGGGTCTTCCCCATGCTGTTGCCATGTCATTTGAGCACTCTTCTGAGACTTTTGTGCCATTTTTAGGGTTTCTCCATGCTGCCGGGAGGTCATTTCACAAAAATACTCGGGTCTCCCATAGGATAACATTGGGCTCGTTGCTCGGGCCGAGTACACGAGTATCTTGGGAGGCTCGGCCCGAGCTTCGAGCACCCGAGCTTTTTAGTACTCGCTCATCACTAGTGGTCACACATAGATTAGCAAAAAGAAATGAAGGATTCAGCTCACCCATTACTAGTCCATATTCAGTGGTCAGTGCATGGGCAGAATGCAGGCCGGCTCCTGGGTATAAGTTCCAATAAATTCGATAGGTTTTTGTCCAGCAAAGAATAAGAGCTCCTAGGAGCTTGAAACGCGTAAATTGGATAGACATGGTTTTAAAGCATGGAATTATTTAAGTATGCACAATAAAAAAATATGATTTTATTCTGAGAAAGTCTATCGTGGATTAAACAAACATATTGGATGGTGCTGGACAAAAACCTATCAAATTTAGTGATCACACATGCTCACTACCAGTTGTTTGACACAGTAAATTTAATTTTGTATGCATGTGATGAGGCCCAAACAAAGGCCTAATTGTTAATATTACCTCATTGTTAATATGCAAACATAGAATCAATTTTATACTAATACAACCTCACAAATCCCCAAAAGTCTTCACTTTCAATACTCTTCAGGGTCACTAGGTGGGAGAAGAAAATTAGCAGATTCATTATGCTGAAAAATACTAAGTAATGATATATTTCCAAGTGTGTAATGAGGCTTATGATGAAGGATGGGAGATGAAGAAAGGAGCCCAAGAGCTTCTGAGCTTTAATCTGTATAGGGCCAAGATCTTCTTATGACAGACAAGCCAATGTGCACACAGTGAGGCATATTTATCAATATTGTCTAATTCTTATGAAATTGGTTCGTGCTGACTGATAATTCTGTCTATTTTTAAGACTATTTAGTCTAATGCGGGTTTCACATGAGACGATCTATCGTGCGATTGCACGAGTGATAGTACCCGCCCCCGTCGTTTGTGCGTCATGGGCAATTAGTTGCCTGTGGCGCATAAAGCCGTTAACCCCCGTCACATGTACTTCCCTCCCGGATGACGTCGCTGTGGGCGGCGAACATCCTCTTCCTGAAGGAGGAGGAACATTCGGCGTCACAGCGACGTTACACAGCGGCCGGCCAATAGAAGCGGAGGGGTGGAGATGAGCGGGACGTAACATCCAGCCCACCTCCTTCCTTCCACATTGCTGGTGGGACGCAGGTAAGCAGCAGTTCGTCGCTCCCGAGGTGTCACACGGAGCGACGTGTGCTGGCTCGGGAATGATGAACAACCGGCGCGCAGAAGGAGGAACGAGTTTTTGAAAATGAGCGACCTTTCAACGAGCAACGATAAGGTGAGTATTTTTGCTCGTTAACAGTCGCTCGTAACTGTCACACACTTCGATATATCAGACGATGCCGGATGTGCGTCACTACCAACGTGACCCCGACGACATATCGCCCGATATATCGTACCGTGTGACGCTGGCATAAGTTTACACCACCTATTAGTAGGTTTACTTTGACAATTTACTGTCACAGTAAGCTCCGCTCCTTTCAGCAAGGCCATTCCTTCTTGTTAGACAAATCATAAATATGATGTAAGTCATACAAGAAAGTTTTTGGCACAAATTATGCCAGAATTCTGATGAATTTAGATTGATAAATATATATGTATAATAAGGTTGGTTAAGCTTAAAGAAGACCAACCATGAGGATTTTCATATATAAACTAAAGCCAGTGCTACACTGGTGTTATCATGCTGATTCTATACATACCTTTTAGTTGTGAGATCGGATGTATAGTTTCTGAAATACAGGCAAGTAAAGTTTGTGAAATGCTCTGTTATTTGATTGATAGGTGCTGCAGGATATAGAATAGTTGGGTCGGGATTTTCTAGTTATTCCCCCCCCTGTATGCCTGCCTGTCCTTCCTCCCCCTGTCTCTGTTATTACAGGGGAGGAAGGACGAAGGAAGGACAGGTGGGAGGAAGGACAGGGGTGGGAATAACTAGCAAATCCCGACTCACCTATTAGATATTCTGTTGCACCTATCAATCAAGTAACAGTGAATTTCACAAACTTTACTTGCCTGTATTTCAAAAAAGTATACATCCGATCTCACAACTAAAGGTATGCATAGAATCAGCATGATAGCACCAGTATAGCACTGGCTTTAGGTTATATATGAAAATCCTGGTGGTTGGTGCTCTTTAATTGTGTAAACAACGGTCTGAGATCCCGTAAAACACTTCAAATATGGGTTCTTCCAAAATTACATCTAAGCTTTGGCATATACTTGCAAAAAAATTGTTATAAAAATCAAGCCTACAAGTAAACTACACTGAATGTATGCAGGTAGCCTTTTATCGGTGATGTGGAGGTCTTGGTGTGGCTTTGCAATCAGTTTGAGCTCAGATATGATATACATGACTAATTGGCTTGACTGATTAGATAATTATTATTGGTTTTACATTTATGACATTCTACATTTTTTTTCCAACTTTTTGCTCACAGTTTAGGAAATTATGCATCTCTCCATGGACATATATACTGCAAGCCCCACTTTAAGCAACTCTTCAAATCTAAAGGAAATTATGACGAAGGCTTTGGATACAAACCCCATAAAGAACTCTGGAATCCAAAATCGAAATCTGCGGATGGCGAACCTCAAGCAGAAAGACAAGACACAAGTAAATCAATGATTAAGGAGTCAACCACAGCTAGTAACCCTCATGGTATAATCCAAAATGAAGAGACCAGTAGTTCAGATAATGTCAATTTGAAGATGTCCAGTGAAAGGCGGAAGCTCAGTGTTACTTGGCCTCCTTCCGAGGAAAGCTCTAGACAAAGTTCCACAGTTGAGAAAGTTATAGTAAGCAAACCAAAATGGCCTCCAGAGGATGATATGAAGCAAGTAGATGTGGTAAGACCTCAACCTGAAGGAGGAGAACAAGGCAAATCTGAAAGTGAAAAGCCAGCTAATATTTTTAGGGAGGGGAGAGATGTTCTACAAGATGGTATGAGTGAGGTTCAAAGCTTTTCGGGTGACAAGAAAGGACTTTCTAGGATGAGTGTGGGAAGTTTGGATAAGGACGTAATTAAAAATGTGGCTGGTCTGGTGAAGGTTACCAAAATTGATGGCGAGGAGGAGCAAAACCATGCAAACCCCAACAGTAACAATAACAATAATAACAATAATAATAAAAGTGGCAATACTCCTGATATAGAACTCTGGCTAAATATGCCCACGATGTGCCTAAAACCCATCAACAGATCTAAACTACAATTCGACATCCCAGAGTTTCATCTTAGCAACAGTTATTCGACAGATAATTTAACTAGGAAAATCCAAAAATACAAGACAGGTGACTTGAGTTCACTGGATAATAATCTTTATATTTCTGAAGAAACTTTCTGCCGGGATCCTGTTACAAATGAGACTGTGGAATCAGAGAAAAGTGAAGCTGAAATATCACATCGCTGTAATACATTTCAGAAGAAAGAAATGACAAAAGCAATTGTTCTGCATGGCTTGTCAACACAGTCTCCTGCTCTTGAAAAGCCTAATGCATGTGGTTTGCAGGGCAGAGGCATAAATGAGCCATGTGTTATAGGTAGAGAGCCAATTCTACAAAGTACTTTCAGCACAGGTTTGAAAGGAACAAGAGTGAAAGACAGTGATGCATGTCTCCAAGACATCGAATACAGTGTTACAGCCCTAAAACCAATGTTCCAAGACATCGATTGAAAAAATACAAATCCTTTCTCGGTAATGGTCTGAAAAATGAAATAGACTTATAAATAAATGAATGTAGACGGTTTTATAAAATATTACATGAACATTGTCTAAATGTTTTTGAAAGTTTTTTTTTATTTTGTCAAGCAGGGAAGGTTGGTGTCCAAAAACGTCTGTAGTTCTGTATAAGTTGCTCTCCATTGATGGATGTAACTAGTAAGGAGTACAGAGCACCCATACCCTAATGTCCAAAGATCCAGCTGCCTCATAGTATTACAAATTATATAAAATACTACCTGCTTACTTTGAAGGCAAACAAGGAGCCCTATTACAAATTCCTAATGGAGCCCAGGAGCTTCAATTTACACCTCTGTCCCTCCTATAATCCAGTAATGAGATTGAAGGGGTTATCTGGTATTATTTTTTATCTCGTGGAGCTATGGAAAATGGACAAGTAGTTAGTTACTAACTTTTTACTTGTTCTGCCGAGGCCGGCTCAGAGCGATCACGTACTGAACTGCTAGCGATTCTGCTGCTTCATTTGCTTTAACAATGGGTTCAATAGAGCAGCTCTTCCTCTTCCAGGCTGTTCTGTCGAAGACCCTATCAACAAAGCAGATCTTCCTCTTGTGGGCTGCTCTGTTGATGGTGCAATTAGGCAATGGGTAGCCGGCTGTCAATCAACAGTAAGACCCCGTCAAGAAAGCAAATCTTGCTCTTCTGGGCTACTCTGTTGATGGCGCAGTTAGGCAGTGGGGAGCCGGCTGTCAAAAACCAGTAATACCCCGTCAACAAAGCAAATCTCCCTATTTCAGGGTGTTCTGTCAATGGCGCAGATATGCAGTGGGTAGCCGGCTGTCAATCAGCACTAATACCCCATCAACAAAGCAGATCTCCCTCTTCTGAGCTGCTCTGTTGATGGTGCAGTTAGGCAATGGGTAGCTGGCTGTCAATCAGCACTAATACCCCATCAACAAAGCAGATCTCCCTCTTCTGGGCTGCTCTGTTGATGGTGCAGTTAGGCAATGGGTAGCTCGCTGTCAATTAGCAGTAATACCTCGTCAACGAAGAACATCTCCCTCTTCTGGGCTGCTCTGTCCAATCGTGCAGTTAGGCAGTGGGGAATTGGCTTTCAATCAGTAGTAATGTCCAGTCAACAAAGTAGATTTCCCTCTTCTGGGCTGCTCTGTCAATGGCGAAGTTAGGTAGCAGGGAGTCAACTTTCAATCAGTACTAATACCCGGTTAACAGAGTAGAGTGAAAGAGAAGCAGCTGCCCGGTCAATGTCATGACACAAATTTTCCGGCAAACGCAGTCTGTGACCGCTCTGAGTTGGCAGAGGTAAACTACCTGACTGTAAGTTCTTAAGTCCATAAGAAAAAAATAAAATATTCCCGGCTAACCCCTTTAACTGGATAAATACTTTTTTCAGAAGAATGCAGTTACAGAGATTTTAAATTTTTTTTAAGTTTTTTTCTTTCCCAAAGTTAAAGTCTATTTTTCCCAAAATCTATAGGGTTGTCAAGTATTGCTTCTGCTAACCTTCATCTGGCTGCATAATTTTACAATGTTAACAGCGACCCCTTATCTCGGAAGGGGGTGGAGATATTTTATTGAAATTTGGCCAATATATTCTGGACCAAAACTGCAGAGATGTCACGAAATGTCAGCCCTCTACGGCTTTTAGAAAAAAGAATGTATTGCAATTTTAAAACAGAATAGTTACAATTGTACCTATTCAGCCGGACAAAGGTTAATAAAAAAGGCGGAATGGTGCTGAGTTGTTATAACAGACCCAATTTGTGCACAAGAGAAGGCAGAAATTTTTTTTTCCGTAATTTAGGAGAACACCTTCAATCCATAAAGGTAAACCATTATATATTCTATGGAGAGATGAAAAAAAATTACAAATATTTTCAAATTTGCAACATTTTGAACCTCTTTTGGTGATATAATATAAACCAATGACGCTGTATGTTTTGTTTTTGTCTTTTATTTTTTTCCTGATAAATTACTATATGCACCTGGTGTGCCTAGAAGATTGAAAGGCAATAGAATGTGTTTTTATCGTGAAATATGGGACATAATATTTTCATTGCTTCATTAGGATGATATTGAGAGTTGAATATTTATTTTCTTTTTTGTTTTTCTTTTGTATACAAAATTAATTGTGTGAAATGAAGATAGTAACTCGAGACCGAAAGGGGAATATTTTCGGCTAGTATAATCTTCCTTGTCCGAAACATCTGAGACCTTTCTAACAAATAATCACATTCAAGCAGAAGTTTCTTGTAAAATGTTATATATAAGCGTTCAGTTTTATGGTGAAACTATATCAAATAATATGGGGGAAAAAAACGATAAAAGTAACTTACACATAAATAACAGTGGGTCAGGAACCTACAAACTAGTAGCTTAGAATATGACGAGTGAAGAGATGGCTGAATTACATTTATATTTTCTGGCAATTTAGAGATTTAGTCTAAATGTCAGGTGTGCAGTATTTCTATCCAGATAATGGGTCTTGTCAGTGGAAATATATATTTAGTGGTCGGAATAATACAAATTACATGTGCTGTCAGATGTGGGACTGTTAATGCAATTTTATTAGAATTAAGGTATATACTTTTCTTCTGCATTTTACCTAACTGCCTAAAGTTTGTTTTTTGGGTTTTTTTGTTAGTCATTAACAATTTTAACCCATAAAAGCATTTATTCTCTTGGAGAATATAGTTCTTTGGTTCCTATAATGGGGATAAATCAAAATCAGACTTCTTAGAAAATCCAAATAACAGTAAATAACATATTTTTAAAGTAACTGGAACTTTTGCAATTTAAAGCAAAAGTTGAATAGTTCTAAGGATCCAATGATCAGACATGAAAATTAATTTTCAATTCTTAAAACGGTCACTGACATTGTAAAAAAACATATGATCATTGAGGTTCCAAGTGATTAGATCTCCTTTGAAAACATAGCAGAGACTAGAGGGATAAATCGTATCTGGAGTAAAAATAAATAAATCAATGAAATAGGAAACTTTTTTAGAATTGTTGATTCACCCAAACTATTATTTTCCAACATGGTTGAAAAATAGAAACCCCTTTAATCATAAATGTTTAAAGAGCACTTACATTTTGTATGCAGTTACTTACTTACATATACAAAAAGATAAAATTGTATTCATATATATATATATATATATATATATATATATATATATATATATATGTGCATATACATATAGAATCTGCATATATATATATATATACATATATATATATATATATATATATATATATACACAGTACTTACATGTATAAAGAGATATTATATATATATATATATATATATATATATATACATATATACATATATATGAATCATGTATCCAACAGAGGATTGCATGCACCTTGGCTGTGTTTGGTCATCCTCCCACTAAAGCTAAAAAGTAAAAAAAAAAACAGAAAAAACCCCAGAGATGAATGATTATTTTTAATTTATCATAGTCACATACATTTCCAGTAGTAATTTTAGTATTAATTTTTAATATATTTAAATTTTTGCAATGTGCTGTGCTAAATTGCTTACAGGTGCTGCATAGCTATAGGGAACCTGCCATCAGATTTACTAAGGCCATGACATTTCAGAAAAAACATGCTTTGAAAAATTGACAGGGGACAATGTGTCTTGATGACTAATCTAAGGTAGGTCCCCGGTGGCTTCTCCCCTCTCTGCTCCCCTAGACTGGTCTCTCCATTTATATGTACATAGGGATACACCCTTCAGTCAAAGCCGCTGGAGACCCTCCTTGGACAGACTAGTTATCCCAGACACATAGTATCCGTCTGGTTTTTCAAAGTATATTTTATCTGAAAAATTGCAGCCTTCTCTTTACATATAATAATATAAAGTAGAGTACATGCACAGTATGGTAAGACATGTATGTATAGTGTAATACGTCTACAATACAGTGCGCTTACTGCAGTCTATAGCCTGGGAAAAATCGTGAAAGTCTAGAAATATATTTTTCTACCAATTCCCCCCACTTTATTAATTTTTAATGCTCTATACATTTTGAAAATTTTACAAACAAATGCAAAATATTAACCCCCTATTGTAACAGTTCGTTTTTTTTGGCAGTTAGGGACATTTTCCATCTATCCGTCCAGTGCAAAATAATGCTCCAAAACGTTATTATACAGTAGCTGAAACATTAACATCTGCATCTATATATCATATATGTTATACAAGACGAGCCACATTTCCACTGACTAAACCCATGTGTGTGATGCTCTTATAGTTATATTGTATATTGCATGGGACATATGATGTACTGACTGATATGCACAATAAATAAAACATCATTTTGCAAATCTTTCCTCTGTTTCTTTGGCTTAATAAAAAAAATGTAAAGCTCCGTTCTCGCATCTATACAGTATGTCCACCCATATCCTGTCCACCGCCATTAGCTTGAGAACGGCGGCAGCTATAGGCATAGAAGTGGTGTCTAGGTAGAGTAAAGTATCCATGCGCTATGCAATGAAATCACCTATAGCGCCACCTGGTGGAAAACAACGGAGTTAGCATTTTTTTCTCGAAAACGGAACAAGATAGAGAAAAAAAGTGAATTACAAAGTTGTAGGGCATCATCAATTCAATACGAATCGACACCTACAGAAATGCTATGGTTAGAATGTATAAAACTCACAAGGCTGCGGACATGAAGCGATACCTCATGGAGACCTTCCTACAAGTCATTGGGTATGGTGGCTGCATGGAGTGGCCTCCACGCTCACCTGACCTGACCCCATTGGACTTCTTTCTGTGAGGTCCCATCAAACAGGAAATGTATGCGACCCCTCCACCTATGCAGGACCTACGATGATGTATTATTACAGATGCTTGTGCAAACGTGTCACCTACCATATTGCACAACTTGTAGCAAGATACAGTATGCTGTGCAGAGTCCAGATGTGCATTGCAGCTGATGGTGGTCACGTTGAGCATCAAAGTTAAATGAGCGCCATATGTGTGACCAGCATTCAATGTTTTGGGGGGGGTCATGGGTTTCATATCATAGCACTTCTGTATGCAAGGTGTAGATTCGTATTGAATTGATGATGCCCTACAATTTTTTAATTCACTTTTTTTCTCTATCTCGTTCCATTTTTGAGATACAAAATGCTGACTCCGTTGTTTTCCACCAGGTGGCGCTATAGGTGGTTTCATTGCGTAGCGCATGGCTACTTTACTATACCTAGACACCACTTCTAT
This sequence comes from Anomaloglossus baeobatrachus, assembly GCF_048569485.1. Taxonomy (NCBI): domain Eukaryota; kingdom Metazoa; phylum Chordata; class Amphibia; order Anura; family Aromobatidae; genus Anomaloglossus; species Anomaloglossus baeobatrachus. The sequence goes on from NC_134359.1 coordinate 52,043,192, forward strand.
GCCTATAGCTGCCGTCATTCTCAAGTTAATGGCGGTGGACAGGATATGGGTGGACACACTGTATAACAACTGCATTATTATCCCACGACAAGCAGCAGATGCATACAGTTCTCTGGTAATTTGGTACAATGTATCAGTCTTGAGACCGGACTGTTTAGCTCTCAGAAAACTGCCAAGACAAAGCAACTGTATCCACAGCAAAGAAAAGGGATTAAAATAAATAAATAAATAAAGTTTATTGTGAAATCCTAAAACTTTTCTTTTTTTTCAGTGTTCTTGTTCTTAGAAGGGTTTTTTACTGCAGGGTCATGTGATCAGAGCTGTGCACCTGCCTCCTCCAATTGCAAAGCACTGCACAAGGAAAACTGCTTTTAATTGGAGGAGGCAGATGGACGGGTCTGGTCACATGTTCCTCCATTATCAGTTATTCTGAGAACAGCAGAGGTGTGCAGTCCATGAGGAGGACTGTACTATGAAATGCCAGAGGAGAATCTGTAATACTAAGTGATACAAAATCATGTCCACAACAGGTTTGTTAAATTAAAAATAACATGGACAAACCCCTTTAAATTGATTGCCCACCTTAAATTAGTAGGTTATGTTACTTACTACTGTACTTTACACCTGGTGACGCCAGTGGGATGCTCTCCAGCCTGTGTCAGACACATGACTGTGTACCCTATGATAGTACATGACTAGACTAGCCTCCAGCCTGTGTCTGACACATGACTGTGTACAATATGGTAGTACATGACCAGACTAGCCTCCAGCCTGTGTCTGACACATGACTGTGTACAATATGGTAGTACATGACCAGACTAGCCTCCAGCCTGTCTGACACATGATTGTGTATCCCATGATAGTACACGACCAGACTAGCCTCCAGCTTGTGTCTGATGCATGACTTTGTATCCCATGATAGCACATGACCAGACTAGCCTCCGACCTGTGTCTGACACATTACTGTGTACACTATGATAGTACATGACCAGACTAGCCTCCAGGCTGTGTCTGACACATTACTGTGTACACTATGATAGTACATGACCAGACTAGCCTCCAGGCTGTGTCTGACTTATGACTGTGTACAATATGATAGTATGTGACCAGACTAGCCTACAGCCTGTGTGTGACACTTGACTGTGTACAATACGGTAGTACATGACCAGACTAGTGTGCGAAGGGTACTGCCTGACTATTTATTTCAGCATCTAACTTCTCAACCCCAAACGATGTAGTATAAGCAGAGTATAGTAAATGCCTAGCTTAGCTCTTGAATTGAGCAGTCAGTCACCTCCACATACACCACTGGTACGAACCAACCAAAGGAGAACTCAGAGAACCTTTTGTTTACTCTTTAAAAAACAGAGCAGCATTGGTAAAAGGGATTTTCCACAAATCTGTTATTGATGACCTCTCCTATCAGATCAAAAATTAGGATCTGATCTGCAGTACCCAGGAGCAGCCACTAGTCAGACAGAGAGGAGCTGTTTGGCTTTGCTGAACACCCAGTTGCCGGTGTAGGGGATTATAGATGATTGATTGAGGTCCTGGGTGTGAGACCCTACTGATCTGATATTGCTGAGTTATCCTACTGGTAGATTTATATAATTCATAGTACTAGAAAACCCTAAATCATTATAAGATCCTGTAGTATTCCACTTAACACAACAGTCAATATTTTGCATTAGTTTTTGTCTTCCAAAATTAGGAGTGGAACAAAAAAACAGAAGTGCCGATCTGTCTATTACAGTTACTTTGGTGTATATGTGGCGCCCCAGGACCTGGTCGCCACAACAGCATTGCCCCTCCAAGGGTAATGCTGAGCCTGGAGGTAATTGGGAGGTCTATTGACCAGTAAATTCAACATCCAACGCAGTTTCTCCCTCAGGCCAGCAGGGGGAGCTCTGAACCTGGAGTTCCAGGGAGCATTCCTTAAGTCTGACCTGAGGGAGGAGTTAGTGGTCAGTCTGTAGAGAGAAAGCAGAGAGTGCAGACGCAGAGTGTGCTGTCTTGTGGAACTGGGGCCTAGAGCTGGAATAGCTTGGCCCAGGGAAGCAAGATTTGCAGAGAGGCACAGAAGAGACTCAGACATCGGAGTCTGTGGTTGCCAGGGTATAAAATCCTTCCCTGGTGGCCGAATCCGGAGGGCAGGAGAGCTGCAAGCCCCCTGGCCCATCAGCAATCTGAAGGTACAGCTGCATTCCAAGGGCCCGGTGTGGACTCCAGCAGAGAAGCACCAGAGAGGGCCTGCGCAGCCTACCACACAGAAAAAGGGACGAACCACCGGTCCCAGCAGCAAAAGGGCCATTGCCAATCCAGAGAGCAGGGTCCTATAACAGTAAGGAAAGAACAGGAGTAGGCCTCCTACTCATCTGGCCAAAAAGATACCTCAGTTACTTCCAGGCCGGCCGGAGCCCTCTACCACCTGTGACGGTCTCCCAGGACTAAACTGTTGCCAAGTAAAAGAGGAGAAGGTAAAGAGACTACTGTTTGTGCCTGTTTCTTTCACTGCCTGTCGGCCCTGCACCGTATTATTCACACCATAGACTCTCACGAGCACCAACTGTTGCCCCGGGGCACTGCTCCACCTGTGGGGAGCAGTACCACCATAGCTGCCAGTCCATCAGCCCCGGAGGCCTCTTACAGCAGCGGCGGCTTAATAGCCGCAAACCACAGGTGGCGTCACGACAAATATAAACTTTATTCACCCCAAGTCACCAGCCATATTAATTGATCCCACCAGGGCCACGGAGCCGGGCCCCGACACCACTGATGATCCCCGGACTAGTCCGGTCCGGCACCGGGTGTCCCATAGCCCTGGGGTGGGCGAGTCAACTTTGGCGTCACAAACAGGATTTCATGCCCGGTCCCACCGGGTACTGTGCGCCTGCAGAAACTGTGCTTAAAAGACTGTGTTACTGTTTGCCACCTGCCGCCGCCATTAGCCTCCCTGAGCGCAGGAAGAAGAGGGGCATGCCTGAAAAAGAGCGCGAAGGGAGCGCGCCATCGGAGCGGAGGGTCGTTAACCCCGCGCTACCCGGCAGAGATTTTGAAAAGTGAACGGAGCATGGTAAGGTTCACTAAGGGGGAGGAAGATGTCCGACTCAGAGGGAGAGCAGGTGGCTGCCATAGCCCGAGACGCCGCAGCACCAGCCGAAGCAATCCCAGTCGCCGTCGCCCCAGCCCCCACTGTAGCGCCGGTAATGCCGATCACAATGCCGTACATCCCGGGAGCAGAATGGCTGCCGCAGTATTCCGGGGAGTCACATACCCTGAGCGACTTCAGAGAAAGGCTGCACAGCTTGTTTAGAGTGTATCCTCTGACTGAGAGCCAGAAGGTGGGCATATTAATGGGGCAGCTAGCCAGCGCGGCCCAGCGTGAAGTGAAGTCCTGTCCTGATACAGATAAAGGGACAGTAACCCAGATACTGGCTAAGTTAAAGAGTACTTTTGACACCCGCACCGCAGCAGAAATAAAAATGAGACTCTTTGGGTGCAAACAACGGGCCACAGACAGCATACGGGACTATGCCTTAAACCTGCAGGAGGCCCTGAAAGCAATTAAACACGTGGACCCAGAGAGTGTACGTGAAGAAGACAAACTCCTAACTGAGCAGTTCATAGAAAGGCTCCTGTCAGATGCCCACAGGACACAGCTGCGTATCATGGTCCTGCAGAACCCTGCTCTGGACTTTGCAAAGTTTAAGGACCAGGCCATCCGGGTACTGAGAGAATCTACACCGAATGACACAGTACCCCTCCGGCCTCTTGCTATCACGTACCCAGGGGTGGTGCCTGCGACACGAGCCGCTGCAGGGGCTGAGGCACAGACCCTGGATAAGTATCCCGCCGCAGAGCTCAGACAGCAGGTCCAGGAGCTGACCAAGACTGTAGCTGCCCTTGCCAAGACCGTGCAGTCTCTACAAGTGACCCCATCGCCTGCAAGAATCGGGTTGGCCTCCAGCCCAGATGACGTCCCATGGATGCGACAGAGGAGGATTCCGCCGACCCGAGGAAAAGACACAGACCGGTATGATTCAACTGGACAACCGATCTGCCGCCACTGCAGCCAGGCGGGCCACATTGCAAGGCACTGTCCTTTAAATGGGCTGAGCCTGGGGCCAGGAGCCAACCCCCAGTTGTAAGGAAGCCCGGCTCAACCTCCAGCCGCAGCAATTATGTGGGAGGACGACCGGTCCTTCCTATTGTGCTGGATGGGATCCCTTTGAATGCCCTCCTGGATACGGGGTCCTAGGTAACAACCATCCCTTATAAACTGTACAAAAGATATTGGGCTGATTCAGACATTGACCATGGCCCAGATGATGATTTAACAATTGTGGCCAGTAATGGTCAGCCCTTGCCTCAAATTGGGTATAAGGAAGTAACCATTAAAGTGGGGCGGGTAGAATTGCCATGTTAGGGGATGATAATTATAGATATTGATCGCAAAGAATCTAACCCACTGCTAACCATTGGTACAAATGTGATGGAAAATTGTCTTCCCGAAGTGATAATTTTGTTGCAGCAGGCATCCGAAAATGCCAGATCCGGGCAGCAGTGTGCCCTACAGAGGGGATCAGAGCCCTGATGAGGAGGCAGCAGGTAGAACTGGCCGGAGGAGAAATTGAGGGGTAAGTGACCCTCTCCCCATTGCAATCCCCCCAAAAAGTGAAATGTTGATATGGTGTCGGGCAGCAATAGGCCTCAAGGGTCAAGATTACCAGGCCCTGGTGGAACCTGTGTATTCAGAAAGTAGGCCTGGAGTTCTGATAGCCAGAGGGGTAGCAGACGTCCGCAAGGGAAGAGTGCCCGTCCGCGTCCTGAATTGTGGGGAGGAGGAAGCCAAATTGCCCCGGTACGCCACTGTAGCAAAACTGTACACTGTCAGTAACAATACCATCATAGCAGTGGAACCCTTGATCCCGTCCGACCAGGCGGAAGACAATGGCTCCAAGGGACAGCTGGAGGACTGGTGCCAAAAATTACATGTGGGCACCGACTCCACCCCCTCACACCAAAAGCATGGGGTTTACCGGGTGGTACAGGAGTACGAGCGGGTCTTCAGCAAACACCCCCTAGATTTTGGGCAGGTAAAAGGGGTTAAACATCAGATCCCCACGGGTGACCATCATCCCATTAAAGAGAGATACCGCCCTGTGCCCCCAGCACAGTATCAGCGTGCCAAAGAAATGTTACGGGAAATGAAGGAGGCTGGGGTTATCAGAGATAGTTGTAGCCCCTGGGCAGCTCCACTAGTGCTCATAAAGAAAAAAGATGGTACAATGAGAATGTGCGTAGACTACAGACAAATTAACCGCATTACACATAAAGATGCTTATCCACTACCCAGAATAGAAGAGTCACTAACAGCCTTAAAATCAGCTAATTATTTCTCCACCCTGGATCTCACCAGTGGGTATTGGCAGTTTCCCGTGGCAGAGGCGGACAAGGAGAAGACTGCATTCACGACACCAATGGGTCTCTGCGTGTTAAATTGTATGCCGTTCGGGCTCTGCAACGCCCCAGGGACATTTCAGAGATTGATGGAGTGCTGCTTGGGCCATCACAACTTTGAAACCGTGCTATTGTACCTGGATGACGTCATAGTCTACTCCAAGACCTACGAAGACCACCTGAGGCACTTAGCAGAAGTGTTTGAGTCCTTGTCGGAGTATGGCCTGAAGATAAAGCCGTCCAAATGTCACCTCTTGAAGCCAAAGGTACAGTACTTGGGTCATGTGGTCAGTGCAGAAGGTGTGGCACCTGAGACGGAGAAAGTCACAGTAATCAAGGACTGGCCAAGACCCACCACGGTAAAGGAGGTGCGGCAGTTCCTTGGGCTGGTGGGCTACTACCGAAGGTTCATTGATGGTTTCACAAAGGTAGCAGCGCCTCTTCAAGATCTCTTGGTGGGCCAGCCAAAGAAGGCTAAGAAGCAAAGCCCTCCATTTGAATGGAACAGCCAAATAGAAACATCTTTTGTCCGGCTGAAAGGGGCTCTCAAGGGAGAAGAAATTCTGGCCTACCCTGACTACAGCCAGCCGTTTGTACTGTATACAGACGCCAGTAACGTGGGACTGGGAGCAGTTCTGTCCCAGGTGCAGGGAGGCAGAGAGAAGGTGATAGCTTACGTCAGTAGGAAGCTTCGTCCCACAGAAAGGAATCCAGAAAACTACAGTTCCTTCAAGCTGGAGTTCCTCGCTATTGTTTGGGCAGTAACTGAACGCTTCAAGCACTGTCTGGCGTCGGCCAAGTTCACCATCTTCACGGACAACAATCCGTTGACACATCTGGCAACAGCCAAGCTAGGTGCGTTGGAACAGCGATGGATGGCCCGGTTGTCTAACTTTGACTTTACCATCAAGTACCGGGCTGGCAAGAAGAATAACAATGCTGATGCGCTGTCCAGAATGCCTCACTTACCCGAGTCTGGAGAAGACGTGGATGAACTCCAAGAGATAGAGTTACCGGCTTTCCATCACCAAGGTGTTTCTCAGTGTGAGCATGCTGTAGGAGAGAAGCGCTCGAGCCAGCACGAGGTCTCACTCAACCCATTACTCCACCATAATTGGGAAGAGACACAAAACGGTTACCCGGCCGTGCGATTGGTCAAAGAAAAGCTAGCACAAGCTGAGACCCATCTCGGTCCAGACGCTCCACAAGAAGCCCAGCAGCTGTGGAAGGAGAGGGGACGACTGTTCACCTACCAAGGCAAGCTATGCAAGAGATATGTCAACTGGCGAATGAATGAACTCGTCTGGCAGATAGTGGTCCCACAGAGGGATGCTCCAATGGTCCTAGCAGCTTACCATGATAAAGCAGGACACTTCGGGTGGAAGAAGTTGGAGACCCTACTCCGCGATCGGTTCTACTGGGTGCACATGAGAAAGACAGTCGAGAAGTGGTGCCGAGACTGTGGTCCATGTAACCTGAGGCGGAAGGATGATGCCAGCCAGAGGTCTCCCCTACAGCCAATTGTCACAAAGCAGCCCCTAGAGTTGGTGGCCCTGGACCACATGAAGTTAACACCAAGCCAGTCAGGCTACGTTTACGCCCTCACCATTGTGGACCATTACTCTCGTTTCCTGCTAGTAGTGCCTGTGAAAGACCAGACAGCCAGAACAGCAGCTAGAGCATTTCAGGCATACTTTTGTCGACCTCACGGTTACCCTGAAAGGGTACTGACTGATCAAGGTCCTGCATTCGAGGCAGAAGTGTTTCAAGAGTTCTGTAACATGTACGGCTGTAAGAAAATCAGAACAACACCATACCACCCCCAAACCAATGGATTGTGCGAGAAGATGAACCATGTGGTTATTGATATGCTCAAGACTCTACCTCTGGAAGAAAGAAACCAATGGCCAGAGAAGTTACCAGATCTTGTAGACCTGTATAACCATATCCCAGTAAATTCGACCAACTGCAGCCCTGCTTACCTGATGCGAGCAAGACCTGGCAAGTTACCTGTAGACTTTGAGATGGGAACTGTGTCACCTACAGCGGTTCAAGAGATAGAAGATTGGGATACAGAGTGACAACAGCAGTACCGCAAAGTCCAGGAATGCGTAGAAAAGAGCCTGTCCCAAGCAAGAACGAGACAAGAACAGAACTACAATCAAACAGCCCCAGCAACTCCCTTAGCTCCTGGAGAACAGGTCCTCAAGAAAAAGTGAAGGGCGCATAAATTAGATGATCAGTGGGAGAATGAACCCTACACCGTTATTCCCTCCAACTTTGACAATAGTAAGGTATGCCTCATAAGCAAAGATAAAGGCAAGACCTATCAAACAGTTTCTAGAGACCGCCTGAAAGCGTGCTCTGAGCGGTGCAAAATCCAAAAAGAAGTAGAAGAAGTACAAGAAAGTCCCCAAATTCAAGAAAAAGAGGAAGAGATGATCCAAACAATCCTTGGAAAATTTCCCAGAACTTGGACCCGAATAAATAATGCCATAGTGGTACCAGTCTTGACGTTCCCGCAGTTGGTCGAGCCAGAGACAGAAAAGGTTCCAGATCTACCTAAGGAACTGTCCGCCCCAACACAAGATGACACGCCAGCAGTGGAACAGGAGAATCAACCCCCTGTCAGTGGTGAACCTTTCGTACCCTTGGCGACTCTCAGACCACGTAGGCAATCATCACGCATACCTATCAGGGTTAGGCCTACCCGTAGTGCTGAGGTAGCAGATGCTCCAAATAGTCAGGGACAAACACCAGAGCTACGCAGGTCCCAACGTAGCACTCGGGGACGGCCCCCTCCAAGGTATAGAGAGTAAAAAGAAAGAGTACCTATTAGAATGTAAATAGTTATTTAAAATGTCTGTAATGTTGTGTATAAAATGTTTTTTTTTTAATTTAAATGATTGAGTAAATGGAATATTGGGCCACTGGACTATGGGTGGCCAACACTCTAATTGTACATAGTTAGCACCAGTGTGCTCAACACCCCTGAAGAAAAACCCGTCCGGCGTGCATAGAGTGGGGTCAGCAATGCTCTGATGCACGCCCAGAGCCTACGTTGGGGGTTTTATTGCGGCGGGTCCCCCATGGAGCCGTGTAATGGACACCCAGCAGGGAGCCACACTTGACTCTTATAGTTGTTTAAGGTTGTAACATGTTATGTCTTGTTTTGTTTTCTTCAGTCCGGGAGAACTCAGTTTAACTAAGGGGGAGTGTGGTGCCCCAGGACCTGGTCGCCACAACAGCATTGCCCCTCCAAGGGTGATGCTGAGCCTGGAGGTAATTGGGAGGTCTATTGGCCAGTAAGTTCAACATCCAACGTAGTTTCTCCCTCAGGCCAGCAGGGGGAGCTCTGAACCTGGAGTTCCAGGGAGCATTCCTTAAGTCTGACCTGAGGGAGGAGTTAGTGGTCAGTCTGTAGAGAGAAAGCAGAGAGTGCAGACGCAGAGTGTGCTGTCTTGTGGAACTGGGGCCTAGAGCTGGAATAGCTTGGCCCAGTGAAGCAAGATTTGCAGAAAGGCACAGAAGAGACTCAGACATCGGAGTCTGTGGTTGCCAGGGTATAAAATCCTTCCCTGGTGGCCGAATCCGGAGGGCAGGAGAGCTGCAAGCCCCCTGGCCCATCAGAAATCTGAAGGTACAGCTGCATTCCAAGGGCCTGGTGTGGACTCCAGCAGAGAAGCACCAGAGAGGGCCTGCGCAGCCTACCACACAGAAAAAGGGACGAACCACCGGTCCCAGCAGCAAAAGGGCCATTGCCAATCCAGAGAGCAGGGTCCTATAACAGTAAGGAAAGAACAGGAGTAGGCCTCATACTCATCTGGCCAAAAAGATACCTCAGTTACTTCCAGGCCGGCCGGAGCCCTCTACCAACTGTGACGGTCTCCCAGGACTAAACTGTTGCCAAGTGAAAGAGGAGAAGGTAAAGAGACTACTGTTTGTGCCTGTTTCTTTCACTGCCTGTCGGCCCTGCACCGTATTATTCACACCATAGACTCTCACGAGCACCAACTGTTGCCCCGGGGCACTGCTCCACCTGTGGGGAGCAGTACCACCATAGCTGCCAGTCCATCAGCCCCGGAGGCCTCTTACAGCAGCGGCGGCTTAATAGCCGCAAACCACAGGTGGCGTCACGACAAATATAAACTTTATTCACCCCAAGTCACCAGCCATATTAATTGACCCCACCAGGGCCACAGAGCCGGGCCCCGCCACCACTGACGACCCCCGGACTAGTCCGGTCCGGCACCGGGTGACCCATAGCCCTGGGGTGGGCGAGTCATATATTCCATTCCTGTTTTGTTTATAATCACTGAAGCTTAACCAGGGAAGTAATAAGTGTAAGAGGACCCTAAAAAACAGGTTGTTCCTCAAACACCCAAATTGCAACTTGGCTGCAGTGCCACAGAACACCTGTCACTTTTGGCTGACTCTCTGGGTGGTCTATTGATGCAGCACTGGTGGTTGTCCATGTGCCGGCCGATTCAAGCTTTCTTTACTGCCTTGGGTAAAATAACTAAGACCAGACTGTTAAAAAGTCTTTTGCCATCGCCCCTGTCCTTACTCATTGCTCAGTCTAGCAAGTTGTTGTATCAGTACATGTTCCAGGCTGCTCCCTGGGTTCAAGATGTCGGAGGTACTGCAGGGTCTATACCACAGGCTTGCAAATCCACCTCGTTGAAGAGATATCACACATGGCACCCAACAAGCAACCCATTCCCATCTGCAGGGTCACCTTGAGTTCAGGAAGAGGGGGCAAAGCACTCACTGCAGTCCAGGGATGAAGGAGACCTACAAATCTGAAAGGTAATCACAGAGCAGAGTGAACCACCTCATTAGCACAAGAAAGTACAAGAAGTAATGGGCTGAAACTAAAAGGAAGGAGATTCAGATTGGACATCAGGAAACACTTAGGGCAGTGAGAGAGTGGAACAGGTGACCACGTGAGGTAGTGAGGGCAGTCAGATAGTGGAACAGGTGACCACAGGAGGTAGTGAGGGCAGTCAGAGAGTGGAACAGGCGAATGCAGGAGGTGGTAAGGGCAGTCAGGGAGTGGAACAGGCTACCACAGGGGGTAGTGAGGGCAGTCAGAGAGTGGAACAGGCGACCACGGGAGGTAGTGAGGGCAGTCAGGGAGTGGAACAGGCTACCATGGGAGGTAGTGAGGGCAGTCAGGGAGTGGAACAGGCTACCGCGGGAGGTAGTGAGGGCAGTGAGAGAGGAACAGGTGACCACGGGAGGTAGTGAGGGCAGTCAGATAGTGGAACAGGCGAATGCGGAAGGTAGTGAGGGCAGTCAGAGAGTGGAGCAGGCTACCGCGGGAGGTAATGAGGGCAGTCAGAGAGTGGAACAGGCGACTGCAGGAGCTAGTTAGGGCAGTGAGAGAGTGGAACAGGTGACCATGAGAGGCAGTGAGGGCAGTCAGAGATTGGAACAGGCTACCTCGAGAGGTAGTGAGCTCTCCATCAATGGAAATCTTCAAGTGGAAACTGGATAAACATATAGCTGGGATGATTTAGGAAAACCTGCACTCACAGGGGTTGGACCCAATGGCCCTTGAGGTCCCTTCCAACTCTAGATTGTATGATTGTGGCCTTGGTAATCAGGAAGGTCTTAATTACCTCATGGCAGAAGAAGCATTCTTAAGCTTTATTCTGAGGGTCATGTGCTCATGTGGTGCAGAGGTTGCATTGTACCTTCAAGCATTGCAAACCCTATAGCTACTCCACCAAGCAACATAATACAAAATGAAGATGGCCTTAAACTGGGAAAAACCATATGCATCAGCAGGTGGTCACAAAAAGCAAAATTAGGAAGTGCTACAAAGAACTCTGGCCTGATTCACCAAGCACAGGAGAGGAGGATGATGATGGTGACAGCACTACAGAGGTTGGTTGCATCACTTCTAACTGCTAAATGGCTAGTTATCACAATGTCAGAATGTTACCCCTTCTCTATTTTGATATTTCTTAGGCTACTTTCACACATCAGTTTTCTGTATTCAGGCACAGTCCTTTTTTTTGCCGTATCCAACGTTTCCGTTTTTGTTGTGCAAACCGGAGCAAACCGGACCTACCGGATCCGTTTTTAAGCGGATCCGTTTAGGACGGATCCGTTAAAAAACGGATCCGGTAGGTCCGGTTTGCATCCGTTTTGCATCCGTTATGTCCGTTTTTTGACGGATCCGTTTTTTAAACACTAAACAAACAATTAACGAGTTCCGTCTTCTGATTGGCTATTGGGAACATATAGTATATATACAGTATTTTGAAGCATATATGACAGAATGAAGACAGAGGCAAGCAGAAACCATGGATGCTATTCTTGCAAATTACACAAAGATCGCTGCAGATTTTATATTTGAGGCAAATCGCTTGGCTATCATCGTCAGAGAAAAGGAGCGACAGCGACTGAGGCGTCAGCGACATCGACGCTTTTGGATCCATCCCCTGACTGCACAGAGACTGACACGTGGGGTGTTTTCAACCCTATACCTGGAGCTCCGTGGAAACCATGAAAAATTCACAAGCTATGTCCGGATGTCAGTGATTAATTTTGACGTCCTCCTTGGCCTTGTTGCGGACAACATCCGTAAAACGGACACCTACAGCCGGTTCTCTATAACACCCGAGGAGCGTTTGCTGGTTACGCTTAGGTAAGTTTTTTTTTTTTAAATTGTATCCTCCTGTAAATTGACTTTTAACTGTAATGTGTTTGCTATTATTTTTTTATAATTATTGTCTTTCCTTTACAGATTCCTTGCAACTGGAGAGTCGCTTTCATCCCTCCACTACCAGTTTCGACTAGGAATTTCCACCATCTCGGGAATCATTAGAGACACTTGCCAAGCCTTGTGGGATTGCCTCCATGATGATTTCATCCCCCAGCCCACCAGGGACAGATGGCTTGCAATTGCTGAACAATACTATAACATTTGTCAGTTTCCAAATTGCCTTGGCTCAGTGGACGGCAAACATATAAGAATTGTGAAACCAGCTGCTTCGGGGTCAGAATACTACAATTATAAAAAGTATTTCTCAATTGTCCTAATGGCAATAACGGATGCGGACTACAAATTCATCTCAGTGGACATTGGCGCATATGGGAGATCCAATGACTCTCAGGTCTTTAAAATGTCCCCAATGGGGCGGCGAATCTATGGGAATACTTTTGATTTCCCTCCTGCAAGACCTCTTCCTGGCACATGTGAGCCCCCAATGCCCTTTGTTTTTGTGGCCGACGAAGCCTTTCAACTCTCCCCACATCTATTGAAGCCATATGCAAGCCGTGGATTGACGCAAACCCAAAAAATATACAATTACAGATTATCCAGAGCCAGAAGAATGGTGGAATGCTCCTTTGGGATACTAACCAGCAAATGGCGAGTGTTGTTAACAGCCATTAATTTAAACATTGAAACTGTGGATGAAATTGTGAAAGCATGTGTGGTACTGCACAATTTTGTTTTAACAAAGGAACCTTTGTCCTTGGATGACCAGAGTTTGGAATCCACCGCTTTGTCTGACTACACCAGTCCTGGATTTAGGAGTAGTGTTGCCTGTGTGAAGCCCCTCAGGTGTTGTGTCGGTGTCGGTGCGTTACCTTCAGGGACTCCACGCTGCTGGATCTCCGTCACTGGTAGGAAATCTTCTGTTTTGATCGTGACGCCACTCTCAGTATTGCGGTCAGTGGGGACCGCCACTGCAGGTTAGGGGACGCCTGGGGCTGATGGTGTGTGCAGTTAGTTGGAATAGCCTCCTGAGAGTGAGGCAAGCCCCAGGGCCCGGTGTAAGTTTGTAGTACCACAAGGCGCAGAATAACTCCACACAGGCAGAATTGTCTTTCAAGGGCTTTACTCACATTTGATGGCAGGGTGAGTAGCCCGGGCGTAGCTGAGATGAACCAGATGGGAACCAGGTATCCTTCAGGCTGACTTTATGAGGGTGACTACTGACTCGCCTTCCTTAGCCCTTGGTGGTTTGGGGTGACCCCGACGTTTAGTCCCTATGGGGGTCACCCAGGGAAGATGCTGCAGCCTCTCTCCCCTTCGTTCGCCGTATGCTTGTTCCCCGGACCAGGCCACTCCAGCTTCTTGCCTCCTATGACCTATGGGCCCTCACTGCGGTTACGTGGCTGCGGCTTTTGTAGTGTTGTGGTGTGGGCTTTAAGAGCCCCACACCGGCAGGTTTAGCAGAAGAAAGTTGAATCTATCCCCGCTTCGGGATCTGCCGCCCGGTTGGGCCTGGTGCTCTCTAGCAGTCTCCTTACTTCCCACTCCGTGCACTCCCTAGCTGAAGCTGGCTTTCAGGTAGCACTCCTAGTTGACCGTTCTCCCCCGTCTGTAGCCACTGCGCGGGCGCTGTTAGACAGCAACAGCCCCACAGGTCTGCTCCTCACTGAGCCCTATGGAGTTCTGCTCTAACTGACTCACTGCTCCTCCTCTCCTGTTCTTGCCTACGCCACCTAGCAACCAGACTCTCCACCACACCCCTTGAGAGGAGATGGAGGCTCTACCCCCTCCACTATTCCAGTGAAGGTGAAGGCTTGCCCCCTCCTGGGATCCCCAGGGGTCCTCTCATGGGTACATGTGTGAGACCTGATCACTATGCGCCTGTGTTCCACACCCCTGTCAGCCTTCTGGATTACCTGTATTGTACTGTCCCCAGCATGGGTGCAGTACTCAGTGGTGCCTGACCAGGTCAGGGGCGCCACATTCCCCCTTAGTTATCACCAGCACGTCCTCGGGCTGCAAGACAACATTTTAAAATGCATAAAACATTAAAACATGTAAAACATTTTTAAAACCACCAGGTATCAGACATCACCACCCTCCACCCACAAGTCCGTTAACCCACCCAAAACCCTCTCAGGAGGCAGGTCACCGGTCCTGTTGGTAACCAGGTCTGGGCCATCTACTTCCCCAGACCTTTCCTCCAATCTTCCTCTCCCGTTGGCCGCGACTTCAGCCACTTCTGGCAGGATGTAGAGGCGGCTTACATGGGCTGGTGGTTTCAGGGTATACCTGGCCTGGTGGATCCGCGCCGTCAGCCTCTTCTGGCAGGATGCAGAGGCGGCCTCCACAGTTGGTGCTGACCAGGTACCCTCTTTGTGGTGGTGAGCCAAGGCCCCATAAACAGGCGTGCTCTCTGGTCGCAGGTGAGCCAAGGCCCTTTTCTACGGACGGGCCCCCCCTGGTTGCAGACGAGCCAAGCCCCTAAACAGGCTGGCCCTGGTGGTGGTGCCCTTTTGGTGTAACTATTTACACTGCGAGAGTTTGTGGCTATAGCAAGTTCATAGCCTTAAAGTTTATTTCTCACAATAGTTTTTGTGGGCGCATTTCTTAAACGTTGCAAACAAAACTTGTCAAAACTTTAACTTCTGTACTTCTTTTCTGTACTTTACTTTACTCCTCTTTTTCACTAGGGCGAGGGCACGTTGGGCACTGGCACCTGTGACTTTCTTGCTCTTTGTCTCTTTCTTCATCTGTGGTTGCCTCATCTGTAGGTTCTGTGTCTTTCCTTTCTTGGTCTGCATCTGATTCCTTTTCTGTATCTGTTTCTTTATCTCTGTCTTGTCTTTCTTGTCTTTCTTGTCTTTCTTGTCTTTCTTGTCTTTCTTGTCTTTCTTGTCTTTCTTGTGGCATGGGATGGCTGTAGGGTTTGCTGGGACATAACGCTACGTCCAGGGCATACAATCCCCTTTCACCTTGGTGCATGGTAAACTGTACCGAATCTCCCATTTTCAGATTTCTGCCAGGGTGTCCTCTAGGCAGGTGTGCGCTGACATCTCTCCTGTTAACAAATATTCCCTCTTTGATGCCAGGTGCTACAATAAATCCATAGCCGCTTCTCAGATTAAAGTCTTCCACTACGCCATAACACAGGGGTCCTCTAGCCTGGCTTTTGGCCCTTCTCAGGGACCGTTTCTCCTGTAGGTCTCTGGCGGTGACTTCCTTCTGCTCTGGAGACTGTGGGGCTGGAGCACACTGTGTTCTGTGGCGCCGTGTCGTGCGGGCTGGGTTCTGTAGAGGGCAGCTCACAAACTCCCAGGTGAGGTCTTGGGGCTGATCTTCGTCAACAGACGGTGTCAGGTCTTCCTCATCCCAGCGGGAGTATGGCAGCATTTCCGGCTCTGAATACACATCTGCTGCGGGTGGCACTGGAGTCGGAGTCAACCCTTCTGCTTCCTGGCCTCCTCTCCCCCTTAGTTCTTCTTGGCACTCCGGCTGTGGCAGTGCCGGGGATGGATGCTCTTCAGCCGGCCCAGGTGGGGGACTCTTTGGTGTAGCTGCTGCAGGAGTTATCAGGAGACTCTTTGGGGTATGCGGAGGGGGTATGTACTGGCTCACCAACCATTGTGGAAATTTGGCCTCCATGTCAGCCCTCATCTGCCAATATGCAGGGTCTTCACCCACCGTGGGCTGCCTATCAGGGACCTCTGTGGACCGGGGAGCGGTGTCTGCTCTGGCCTTACAGGCCGGGGTAAATGATGAGGTAGTCTTTTCTTGGCGGGCCGCGCCCTGTATGGCGGTGGCCTGGTCTTGGCGGGCCGCGCCCTGTATGGCGGTGGCCTGGTCTTGGCGGGCCGCGCCCTGTATGGCGGCGGCCTGGTCTTGGCGGGCCGCGCCCTGTATGGCGGCGGCCTGGTCCAGCATCGCGGTTGCAGCTTGCGTTTCAGTGGGCATCACCACTGCGGCCGGTTCTTGGCGGGCCGGACTGGGCATTGCAGCCGCAGTCTCAATTAGCGTCGCAGCCTCGATGGGGTCCGTGCAGGCTGAGCCGGGCGTCGCTGCAGTGACCGTAGCTTGGCGGGCCGCACCCGGCGGGGCTGCGGCCTGGTTCAGCATATCACTTGCGGCGCGGACGAGCGTCGCTGCTGCGTTGGGGTCTTGGCGGACCGGGTTCAGCAGGGTGGCAGCCTGGGTCAGCGTCACACCTGCGGCACGGATGAGCACTGCCGTGGTCGTCGGAGCCCTGCGGGATAAGCGGGGCATCGCCGCGGCGGCCTGGATTTGGCGGGCCGCCTCTAGCGTGGCTGCGGCCTGGTCCAGCGGCGCCGCGCCGGGGGCCTCTTCTGGGACCGCGGGCGTAGCAGCAGGGGTCGGGGCACTTGCTCTAGCCGGGGCATCTCGGGACTCACCCATCGGTGGCTGCATCGGGGTCTGCGTCATCGCCGTCCTGTCTGGCACTCGGCGCACGGCTCTCCTTTCATAGGCCCGAACCGCGGCAGCCATCTCCAGCAGTTCCATTCGTTCTTCCCGGATCTGCTCCACAACCCGGTTCTCCAGTCGGTCGCAGAACTGGGCCAGCTCCCGATACCACCAGGCAGCGGAGCCCGGTTCTGGATTTCTGCGGTCAGACGCCATTTCTTCTGCGCCCTCTTCTGCACGACTCTCCAGCTGTGGACTCGCCGTTGCCTCTGATAGCAAGCTGTTCAGTTTCTGCTCTGCCTCTTTCAGCAGCTCCTCTCCCAGCAGCAGGCTTGTGGCTCCCTTTCCTTTCCGCCGTCTCTGGACGCTTCCACTCTCATAGCTGGCAAGGTCAGAACTCTGCAGGGGATCTCTGGGTAGCCACACCTCTTCGTGGGCGGTAACTTCTCCCAGCGCGGGCTGCTGTTGTTTTTCAGCGCGCTTTTCATGGTGGCAATATGGCGGCGCTTCCAATTTTTCAAGCGGACCGCCTAGGCACATGGTCACCTGTCTGAACAGGTCTAGTCCTTATCCTGTTCGTGACGCCAGATGAGTAACCCCGGCAGGTGTTGTGTCGGTGTCGGTGCGTTACCTTCAGGGACTCCACGCTGCTGGATCTCCGTCACTGGTAGGAAATCTTCTGTTTTGATCGTGACGCCACTCTCAGTATTGCGGTCAGTGGGGACCGCCACTGCAGGTTAGGGGACGCCTGGGGCTGATGGTGTGTGCAGTTAGTTGGAATAGCCTCCTGAGAGTGAGGCAAGCCCCAGGGCCCGGTGTAAGTTTGTAGTACCACAAGGCGCAGAATAACTCCACACAGGCAGAATTGTCTTTCAAGGGCTTTACTCACATTTGATGGCAGGGTGAGTAGCCCGGGCGTAGCTGAGATGAACCAGATGGGAACCAGGTATCCTTCAGGCTGACTTTATGAGGGTGACTACTGACTCGCCTTCCTTAGCCCTTGGTGGTTTGGGGTGACCCCGACGTTTAGTCCCTATGGGGGTCACCCAGGGAAGATGCTGCAGCCTCTCTCCCCTTCGTTCGCCGTATGCTTGTTCCCCGGACCAGGCCACTCCAGCTTCTTGCCTCCTATGACCTATGGGCCCTCACTGCGGTTACGTGGCTGCGGCTTTTGTAGTGTTGTGGTGTGGGCTTTAAGAGCCCCACACCGGCAGGTTTAGCAGAAGAAAGTTGAATCTATCCCCGCTTCGGGATCTGCCGCCCGGTTGGGCCTGGTGCTCTCTAGCAGTCTCCTTACTTCCCACTCCGTGCACTCCCTAGCTGAAGCTGGCTTTCAGGTAGCACTCCTAGTTGACCGTTCTCCCCCGTCTGTAGCCACTGCGCGGGCGCTGTTAGACAGCAACAGCCCCACAGGTCTGCTCCTCACTGAGCCCTATGGAGTTCTGCTCTAACTGACTCACTGCTCCTCCTCTCCTGTTCTTGCCTACGCCACCTAGCAACCAGACTCTCCACCACACCCCTTGAGAGGAGATGGAGGCTCTACCCCCTCCACTATTCCAGTGAAGGTGAAGGCTTGCCCCCTCCTGGGATCCCCAGGGGTCCTCTCATGGGTACATGTGTGAGACCTGATCACTATGCGCCTGTGTTCCACACCCCTGTCAGCCTTCTGGATTACCTGTATTGTACTGTCCCCAGCATGGGTGCAGTACTCAGTGGTGCCTGACCAGGTCAGGGGCGCCACACCTGTTCCACAATCCGTGACAAATATGCTGACTATTTTGTGTCCCCAGAAGGTAGAGTAGATTGGCAAGATCAAATGGTGTAAGATCTTTGTTTAGTTTTATAACAAATAAAAATAGTTAAAAATAAATTAAAAAATATCTTGTTAACTTTGTTAATTTTAATCTTTCACTCGCTTTAAAAATTTGTAATTTTTTCACCGTCAAATTACAACATGTTATGTTTTTGTATTACCTTATTATTAACTTAACTTGCAAAATAATATTCACCCCCAAAAAAAACAAGAACAAATAAATACTTTTAAACAAAAAACTTTTATTTTTATTACAAACATAAATTATAAATTGGTATATCTTGGGCTTGGGGTGGAGATAGTACTGGAGGGGCTGACAGGTGGGAACACACGCACAGTTGGAGTATTGAGGGTGGAAAGTGGTGTTGGTGGTGGTGGTGGGGAAGTAACAGAAGGTGAAGGTGTGGTTGAGAAACCAAGAGGGAAACCAGGAGATGGGATGGGATTTGGTAAGGATTGAGGGGTGGAGTGGAGGGATTGGGAGACAGAAGAGGTGGCGGGTGAATTAGTGGCTTGAGTTGGGGTCATGACGGGTGTGGAAGGCGAGATGTGGTAGTGGGTAGGAAGTGTAGGGGCAGATGTGGTTGGGAGCTGGTACTGGGCCGCAGGCTGGTACTGGGCAGCAGGCTGGTACTGGGCAGCAGGCTGGTACTGGGCAGAAGGCTGGTACTGGGCAGCAGGCTGGTACTGGGCAGCAGGCTGGTACTGGGCAGCAGAGGGAGTAGGGACAATGGCTGGAGGGGGGGCAGGTGCTGGAGGAGGGGTGGGTGGAGGTGGTTGGGAGTCAACCTGCGCCAGAGCCTGCCGTGTGGCTTGCATTACATGCATCTGCTGGTCAAGAGATAGCTTTTCCATGCGCTCTAGTACGGCTTGAAAAAAACAATGATTGGGTGATTTACTTGCATCTAAATGCAGCCTGTCCAGACGCGTGCACAATTCGTGTGTATTTTTTTCCATATTGGCATTTATGAAGCTAAAAGATGCACGATTTTGTTCTGATAATAATTGAATGGCGTTCTGGAAGGCTGCATTTAGATGCAAGAACTCGGGCGCATAGCTCTTTTCCTGACCCCTATGACGCTGACGCCCAGAACCCAAAGGTGTTCTACTGAGGGCAGCAGTGTCAGAGGGGTGGGGTAGGGGAAAAGCTATCTCATCACCAGCAGCTTCAGGTAATGAAGTCTCACGGGAAGCTCCAGCGCAGGTGGATGGGACAGATGTAGATGGAAGGGAAGGTTCAGATGGGTGGGGTCTGTGCGTGTGTTCACCAGTGGCGGACTGTTCAGGGATCGCTCCTGTCGGGTTCGATGCAGGCTCCTGAGTGCTGCAGACGGTGCTGGTAAAAAGAGGAAAAACAAAATAATAATTAATTTAATTGCTATACAGTGCCACAGAAAAAAAAAAAAAAGGCAAAAAAAATCAGACATAAAATATTATACTTTGTACATATTTTGGGGAATATTTACCTTCTGCACACCATAGTTGTCCGGAGGAACGACAACGCTCTAAAGTAACGGTACTTCGATCTGCGTCCTCCGGATCCACTCGGGGCCTGCATCTCTTGATTTAACTCCTTTTTGAAGCGATCCCTGATAGACCGCCACCGCTTTTGTAGTTTGTCACCTGAAAGTGGAAAACACAAAGTGGTTAGTATACAACACATTACATCCTGCAGCATAACCTACTGAACTGTGAATACTTACGCTGTTTCTTCTGGCCACGAGAATTGAGCTCCCCCCAACCTTCTACCGCTGCGTGGCATACCTCGTCCCAGAGTCGACGGGTTACGATCGAATCAGCGTGGCGGCGGTCAGCCATGTTCCACAGCGGCTCCCTCTCTCTAACTTCATCGATGAGGAGGTCGATGTTGATAAATCCGGCCTCCTCACCGTCAGAATCGGGAGCACGCTGTGATGCCTGTTCAAAGAAAGAAAAAAGAAATTAAAAAAAAAAATAGACAAAAAATCACACTGACATGAAAAAAAAAACCAAAAAAAAAAACTTACAGTATGACCACCGCCACCTCGACGACGACCCTGGGACGGTCTTGGGGGAGCTCTATCGTGAGCCCTAGAAGTTGAAGCCTTTAGTGAATAAAAAAAAAAAAACATTATTTACTTGTGTTTGGTGTGCTGTGGTAAACAATTCCTGTATGAAACTTACACTCTGACCGCCCGCTCCGTGTATTTCTCCACCCCTTCCGTCCTCTTCTGGCAGCATCTCCTGTGATGTTTCGGCCACCTGTGTAAATGTCGTTTATTTAAAATATTTTTTTGTTTTTTTTAAAAAAAAAAAAAAAAAAAAAAAAAAATACCTCAGTTTGTGAACCGAAGGGCGGGCTACCAGAAGACGACATATTTTATTACAGGCCACGCACACCAACTTGATGGGCCAAACTTTTCCGTCAACACTGCACCTGCAAAAAAAGAAAAAAAAATGTCTAAGTACATGTACGCAGCTCACAGCAGTGATCTGTGGACAGTACTGTGGACATTACCTCTGGAACACTGTCCTCCAAATTCGCACTGACTGCAAACGGACACAGGAACTGGCTGTCCTCAAATTTTCCGTCAAAACTGCACCTGCAAAAAAAGAAAAAAAAATGTCTAAGTACATGTACGCAGCTCACAGCAGTGATCTGTGGACAGTACTGTGGACATTACCTCTGGAACACTGTCCTCCAAATTCGCACTGACTGCAAACGGACACAGGAACTGGCTGTCCTCAAATTTTCCGTCAAAACTGCACCTGCAAAAAAAGAAAAAAAAATGTCTAAGTACATGTACGCAGCTCACAGCAGTGATCTGTGGACAGTACTGTGGACATTACCTCTGGAACACTGTCCTCCAAATTCGCACTGACTGCAAACGGACACAGGAACTGGCTGTCCTCAAATTTTCCGTCAAAACTGCACCTGCAAAAAAAGAAAAAAAAATGTCTAAGTACATGTACGCAGCTCACAGCAGTGATCTGTGGACAGTACTGTGGACATACCTCTTCCCTGGAGCACTGGACTGGAGGACAGCAGAAGTTGAAGTCAGGAACCAACGGCAGGAAGTGTGTAGAATGTGCTGGATCCTTTTATAAGTTTTGTGATGATGAAAAAAAAAATTTGCGCATGCTCTGTTTACCAAACCGGATGCGGTCACCGCATCCGGTTTAAACCGCATTGCGCCGGATCCGGCATGCATAGACACCCATTGTATACAATGCCGTATTGCGCCGGATCCGGCAGAATGCGGTTATTTTAAGGGGACAAAAAACGTTACATGATACGTTCTATCCGGCCGCCGCATTCAATTATTTTGCCGCATCCGGAAAAAAACGGATGCAACGCAAAGCCATCCGGTACAATCCGGCAACAATGCAAGTCTATGGGGAAAAAACGGATGCGGTACCGGATCCGTTTTACCCGTTTTTTTCCGGATTGAACCTGATGGCAAAAAACTGATGTGTGAAAGTAGCCTTATAGAATAAATGGACTCTTCGTGAGCTGTGGAACGCCATAGATAAAAATCACTAAGAGGTGTCTACAGAGACTCTGCGACGAGTGTTGATAAATAGATCCCTGTAGTCACATAATGTATTTCATGTGAAAGAAGGGAAGTCCGCTGACCAAATTATTGTTTTTTGTCTCCGCAGATGACAATAATGGCCTCCGAATAGCAATTATTGAGTCATGAGAAAATAGTCAAAAGATGATCACAGAGTAATGAGACCCAGAAGGCTAAAGCAGCTGTCAGATTGAGCTGCGATTGTGCCCTTATTGCTCGGGCAGAACTTAATGAAAGCTTAAGCATTTATCAATGGAAATTGTTACAGTTACCAAAGCTACAATACAAAGTTTTATATATTATTTCTTATGATCATCTCATGATCCATAAAGGCTACTAATATTTTGCTATGAGAACTAGGGCCATGGGCTGTCATTAAACAATGAGGGTTCCACTCATAAGGGTGGAAAGTTGCTTTAATAATATTCTTCTACTATATTACTAAATTTATACCAGTGTTCTGCACCCCGTGAGTTGGGCACCTTCTAGACATTAATTATATGTATATTTCAAAAAGCTCCCATGAACAAATAACAGGCATGAAATTGCTCACAAGAGTAGAGTTGAGCGCGGTTCGTAGTTCGTGGTTCTCCAGTTCTAGGTTCGAGTGATTTTTGGGCTGTTCGAGATCGAACTAGAACTCGAGCTTTTTGCTAAAAGCTCGATAGTTCTAGATATG
Source organism: Anomaloglossus baeobatrachus (assembly GCF_048569485.1). Lineage (NCBI taxonomy): Eukaryota > Metazoa > Chordata > Amphibia > Anura > Aromobatidae > Anomaloglossus > Anomaloglossus baeobatrachus. The sequence goes on from NC_134359.1 coordinate 52,065,850, forward strand.
TTCGAGAACGGTTCTAGCAGCAAAAAGCAGGGCTTTTTACAGCTACAGTGTGCAGGAGCCATCGCTGGCAGCCTGCCACAAGCTGGTAACCAAGATAAACATCGGGTATCCAAGCAAAGCGCTTTGGTTAGTAACCCGATGTTTATCTTAGTTACGTGCAGGAAGCCCACACTTTCCCGCTCAGCTCAAGCTCACTCCGCCCCCTCCTGCCTGCGGCATGTACACATACATACACACATACACACACACACACACACACACACATCCCCCCCCCCCGCTCGGCTTACCTGCGGTGATGAAGTCCCGCCATCCCGACCTCAGCGCTGTCACTGTCCTCCATGGCCGCCGCTTGTCACATCACCTCTCGCTTCCGACCCGAGACTGACTAGCGGTGACGTCACGGACCTCTCGCGATACTTGCTGTGAAGGCGCCGGTCATTGACCTCAGTGACAGGGGCTGTCAGTGTGCTGGAGATCAGCGCAGGTAATGTACCTCGCTGACAGCAGCACTTGTCATCCCCTGCAGTGACCTGGGCTGACCCATTGATGTTAGCTCAGGTCACTGCACTGCTCTCCCAGCCAATGGGGAACATCCTGCTCTTCATTGACTGGGACAGTGTGGATCGTCATGGCAACCCCTTGGATTACAGCAGACCTGGATTTGTTTTTCAATCTAATAAATTGGTTAAAGAGGGAATGTTTTGGGGAGTGTTTTTTCAAATAAAAATGTGTTTGTCGTCTATTTTTTTTTATTACTGACTGGGTTGGTGATGTCGGGTATCTGATAGACGCCTGACCTCACCAACCCCAGGGCTTGATGCCAGGTGACATTACACATCTGGTATTAACCCCATATATTACCCCGTTTGCCACCGCACCAGGGCGCGGGATGAGCTGGGGCGAAGCACCAGGATTGGCGCATCTAATGGATGCGCCACTTCTGGGGCGGCTGCGGCCTGCTATTTTTAGGCTGGGGAGATTCCAATAACCATGGACCTCCCTAGTCTGAGAATATCAGGCCCCAGCTGTCTGCTTTACCTTGGCTGGTGATCCAATTTTGGGGGACCCCTACGTGTTTTTTTTTTAATTATTTATTTAATTTAAAATAACAGCGTGGGGTGCCCTCAGTTTTGGATTACCAGCCAAGGTGAGGTTGCCAGCTGTGGTCTGCAGGCTGCAGCCGTCTGCTTTACCCTAGCTGGCTACAAAACTAGGGGGAACCCTACGTCATTTTTTTTTCATTTTTTTGGCTAAATACAAAGCTAAGCACCCCTTAGTGCCACATGAAAGGTACCAAAGGGTGTTCCACTTTTTCTCCATTTTTTTCTCCACTTTTTCTCCACTTTTTCTCCACTTTTTCTCCATTTTTTTCTCCACTTATTCTCCACTTTTTCTCCTCTTCTTCTCCACTTTTTCTCCACTTTTTCTCCTCTTATTCTCCACTTTTTCTCCACTTTTTCTCCACTTTTTCTCCACTTTTTCTCCTCTTATGCTCCACTTTTTCTCCACTTTTTCTCCACTTTTTTCTCCACTTTTTCTCCTCTTATGCTCCACTTTTTCTCCACTTTTTCTCCTCTTATGCTCCACTTTTTATCCACTTTTTCTCCTCTTAATCTCCACTTTTTCTCCACTTTTTCTCCACTTTTTCTCCTCTTATGCTCCACTTTTTCTCCACTTTTTCTCCACTTTTTTCTCCACTTTTTTCTCCACTTTTTCTCCACTTTTTCTCCTCTTATGCTCCACTTTTTCTCCACTTTTTCTCCACTTTTTCTCCACTTTTTTCTCCACTTTTTCTCCAGTTTTTCTCCACTTTTTTCTCCACTTTTTCTCCTCTTATGCTCCACTTTTTCTCCTCTTATGCTCCACTTTTTCTCTACTTTTTCTCCTCTTAATCTCCACTTTTTCTCCTCTTATGCTCCACTTTTTCTCCACTTTTTCTCCACTTTTTCTCCACTTTTTCTCCACTTTTTCTCCTCTTATGCTCCACTTTTTCTCCACTTTTTCTCCACTTTTTCTCCACTTTTTCTCCTCTTATGCTCCACTTTTTCTCCACTTTTTCTCCACTTTTTCTCCACTTTTTTCTCCACTTTTTTCTCCACTTTTTCTCCACTTTTTCTCCTCTTATGCTCCACTTTTTCTCCACTTTTTCTCCACTTTTTCTCCACTTTTTTCTCCACTTTTTCTCCACTTTTTCTCCACTTTTTTCTCCACTTTTTCTCCTCTTATGCTCCACTTTTTCTCCACTTTTTTCTCCACTTTTTCTCCACTTTTTCTCCTCTTATGCTCTACTTTTTCTCCACTTTTTCTCCACTTTTTCTCCACTTTTTTCTCCACTTTTTCTCCTCTTATGCTCCACTTTTTCTCCACTTTTTCTCCACTTTTTCTCCACTTTTTTCTCCACTTTTTCTCCACTTTTTCTCCTCTTATGCTCCACTTTTTCTCCACTTTTTCTCCACTTTTTCTCCACTTTTTCTCCACTTTTTTCTCCACTTTTTCTCCACTTTTTTCTCCACTTTTTCTCCTCTTATGCTCCACTTTTTCTCCACTTTTTCTCCACTTTTTCTCCACTTTTTTCTCCACTTTTTTCTCCACTTTTTCTCCACTTTTTCTCCTCTTATGCTCCACTTTTTCTCCACTTTTTCTCCACTTTTTCTCCACTTTTTCTCCACTTTTTTCTCCACTTTTTTCTCCACTTTTTGTCCACTTTTTCTCCTCTTATGCTCCACTTTTTCTCCACTTTTTCTCCACTTTTTCTCCGTTCTTTTTCTATGGTCAGTCTACCCATTAGCTCTGCCATGCATACTGTAGCTCTACACCTACTGCACATGTTACTTTATGATTGACATCTCTTTCGTACCAGAGCTGTCTAAGCCTACTCTGACCCCATATTTGTCATTACTATATTGTCCTTGTACTGTATTATGACATTTGTATCATGTGTTTCATTTCTTGCTGTGTTGCAATTTTTTTGCTGCATCCCAATTGTACCTCTACATTGTTCGAGTTTATGTTATTGTTCTCTCACTCTTATGTGATACTGATTATTGTCATTTTTCATGATTACATGCAGATAAGTCCAATCTGACGAAGGCTCAGGCCGAAACGTCATTTGTAACTTGTTTTGGACAAAAACATATATGCTTATGAAAAAAAAAATTTCTTAATACGGACCAATAAAGAGTGATTTTGCATTACTATCCATTGTGACTTACTGACTTAGTCTGGGAGATATAGAGTGCCGAGGTTACTCACTAATTTTATCTATTATTACCTCTGAGCACCTATATACCAGTGAGCAGAGCTTCCTCTACAGTAGTTCTCCTGATTAGGCATGCCCTTACCTCATGAGCAGGGCATTGCAGCTTTGGTAGCAACCATTACGACATTGACTCTGCTGCTGTGGACCCGGGGAGAGTGAGTGCAGATTCATTGCACCCACACTCCTCACATGAAGGGTCCGCACTCCTAGAAAATGGGGGATACGTTCCCTGAGTGTCTCCCCCCCATATTCTAGACGGTCCAGAGTCGTCGTGGGACCCCTTTATTTTTTTTCTTACAATAAATTGGTGAAAGAGGAAATGTTTTGGGGACTGTTTTTTCAAATAAATTTCTTTTGTCGATTTTTTGTTTTTGTTAGTACTGACAGTTTATGATGTTGGGTATCTAATAGACGCCATGACATCACAAACTGCTGGGCTTGATCTCAGGTGACTTTACAGCTAGTATCAACCCAATTTATTACCCCGTTTGCCACTGCACAAGGGCACGGGATGAGCTGGGGTGAAGCGCCAGGATTGGCGCATCTAGTGGATGCGCCACGTCTGGGGTGCCTGCGGCCTGCTATTTTTAGGCTGTGAAGGCCCAATAACTATGGACCTTCCCACCCTGAGAATACCAGACCACAGCTGTCCGCTTTACCTAGGCTGGTGATCCAATTTGGGGGGGACCCTACTTTTATTGTGTAATTATTAATATTTATAAAATAATTATAAAAAAGAGCCTGAGGGGACCTCCACATTGGATCCCCAACCACGGTAAAGCTGCCAGCTGTGGTTTTCAGGCTACAGCCGTCTGCTTTACCCTAGCTGGCTATCAAAAATGGGGGGACCCAACGTAATTTTTTTTTTTTAACTATTTTTTAAATAGAAAAAATTAATGGGCTTCCCTGTATTTTGATTGCCAACCAAGGTAACGGCAGGCAGATGGGGGTGGCAACCCATAGCTGTCTGCTTTATCTGCGCTGAGAATCAAAAATACCGCGGAGCGCTACGTCATTTTTTTAAAGATTTATTTTTACAGCACTGTGATGTCCAGCAATCAAAATACAGGGAAGCCCATTTTATTTTTAGTTATTTAAATAAATAATTAAAAAAAATATATATGGGCTCCCGCTGCATTTTTTGTATTGCTAGCTAAGGGTAATCCAAGCAGCTACTGGCTGCTAACCCCCACTGCTTGGTGTTACCTTCACTGGCAATGGAAAATCCAGGGAAGCATTTTTTATTTTTTTTGCCAAAAAACTACAAAAAAAGGACGTGAGCTTCGCCATATTTTTGTATGCTAGCCAGGTATAGCAGGCAGGTGCTGGAAGAGTTGGATACAGCGCCAGAAGATGGCGCTTCTATGAAAGTGCCATTTTCTGAGCCGGCTGCAGACTGCAATTCGCAGCAGTGGGGCCCAGAAAGCTCAGGCCAACCGGTGGTGCGGATTCCAATCCCCAGCTGCCTAGTTGCACCTGGCTGGACACAAAAATGGGGCAAAGCCTACGTCATTTGTTTTCTAATTATTTCATGAAATTCATGAAATAATATAAAAAGGGCTTCCCTTTATTTTTGGTTCCCAGCCGGGTACAAATAGGCAACTGGGGTTTGGGGGCAGCCGTACCTGCCTGCTGTACCTGGCTAGCATACAAAAATATGGCGAAGCCCACATAATTTTTTCAGGGGGCAAAAAACTTCTGCATACAGTCCTGGATGGAGTATGCTGAGCCTTGTAGTTCTGCAGCTGCTGTCTGTCTGTATGGAGAAGAGCAGACAGCAGCTGCAGAACTACAAGGCTCAGCATACTCCATCCAGGACTGTATGCAGAAGTTTTTTGCCCACCAAAAAAATGACGTGGGCTTCGCCATATTTTTGTATGCTAGCCAGGTACAGCAGGCAGCCACGGGCTGCCTCCAACCCCCAGTTGCCTATTTGTACCCGGCTGGGAACCAAAAATATAGGGAAGCCCGTTTTTTTTTAATTATTTCACTTATTTCATGAAATAATTAAAAAACAAATGACGTGGGCTTCGCCCTATTTTTGTGTCCAGCCGGGTACAACTAGGCAGCTGGGGATTGGAATCCGCAGCACAGGTTAGCCCGAGGTTTGTGGGCGCCTCTGCTGCGGATTTCAGTCCGCAGCCGTCCCAGAAAATGGCGCTCTCATAGAAGCGCCATCATCTGGCGCTGTATCCAACTCTTCCAACAGCCCTGGAGCCGGGTGGCTTGTTGGGTAATCATGAGTTAATACTGGCTTTGTTTTACCAGCCAGTATTAAGCCAGAGATTCTTAATGTCAGGCACGTTTGACCCGGCCATTAAGAATCTCCAATAAAGGGTTAAAAAAAAGACACCACACAGAGAAAAAATACTTTAATAGAAATAAATACACAGACACATTAGAGACTCCATCTTTATTACCCCCTGTCAGCCCTCCACGACCCTGCTCTTCTGTCTGCTTTCTTTCTAGTGTAGTAGTAGTGACGATTGTAGTGAGGGGCATCACTTGGGGCTGGGGAACCTCCATCCTCACTACAATGCTCACTACAATCGTGCAGCCTTCACTCTGTGAGTGATCAGTGCTGGCTGCTAGCGGTAACGCTGACAGACGCGTTACCATAGCAACGGTGCTCTCGGAGCCGCGGTTAGCGGTGACGTCACCGCTAACTGCGTTGCTATGGCAACGGTGATCTCCGTTAATGACCGGCTGTGTCAGCCGGTCCCTAACGGAACGGGGAGTCGACCGTGTGCTAGAGCATGTCGCCGGTACACGGCGATACACATATGTGCACCGTGTACCGGAGAGATGCACTCGCAGGTCCTACATGACGTGTCATAGTCATGTGACCAGTCTGTAGCCAATGAGATAATAGCCACGTGACTGGTCACATGGCTATTTTGACGTCACGATAGGTCCTGCTTCGCTGCTGGCAGTGCAGGTCACCGGGAGGATTCAGCGATCATCGGATGGAATAGCGGCAGGAGACAGAGTGCAGAAGGGAACGCGAGGACCGGTAAGTGTTATGGCAATGTTTATTAACTGTTTGTGTACATTTATCATGCATTTTTATGTGTTTGTGATTGCCTCCCATTATAGCCTATACGTTCGAGTTCGGTTCGTCGAACGTTCGACGAACCGAACTCGAACGGGACCCCCGTTCGGCGAACCGACCTCGAGCCGAACCGCGACCGGTTCGCTCATCTCTACACAAGAGTCAAAACACCATACGATAAAATATTAAAAATATGTATTTTATTAGAAAAATATTTAAAACATGTAAATATTACGATGCTTTTCATTGTAATTACTGGGAACAAAAAAAATGCTAAAAAAAAAAGACAGGGTTATTCCACAAAGGCAAAAGACGAAATACCAAAGGGACCACTATAGGCAAATTAAATATTATGAAATATCCATCAATAAATAGTATATAATTAAATATCCATCAAATACCAATAAAAAATAAAATGCTAGAAAAATAATTAAATGCAGTGCATTTCTGTTATTAAGGTTCCAATAGCAGATATCTATGTGATAGTAAGGTGCATAATACTGCAGGAATTAAGCAATGGAGAGGGAAATTAAAAACCTAGAAATAGGGTCCGTGGAGCTCGTCAGCCTTCTGCCCGATGCGCGTTTCATCTTGTGGTAGACTTCCTCAGGGGAAAGATCTTTATGATTAAGCATTAAGAAATACTGCAATGGAGACTGCAGGAATGAAGCAATAGAGAAGGAAGCAATAGGGAGGGATATTAAATACCTAGAAATAGTGTCCGTGGAGCTCGTCAGCCTTCAGCCCGACGCGTGTTTCGTCTTGCGTTAGACTTCCTCAAGGGGCATATTTGCATTAATTATATGTAGCAGTAAAAGGAAAACTCTGATTTCATTGAAAAAAAGAGGCAATTAAATTTTCAGATTTACATTCAGGTGCAGGTCAGAATCATTATCGTAGGATATATTTTCATTTCACTATTTGCAAAGAAGATACTTTATCATTTTTTATGTTGGCCCTCTTGGACACATCAATGGTAATTGGAATAAAACCTTGCGTTATCCCTCTTCCCTCAATGTAATTTTCCTATAATACTTTATCTCTCCATGTTAAATATTTTCCTCCTCTAATTTTAACCTTTGCCTGCACGCTATGTAGTCACATCTATTCTAACATCAGTAAATAGTTTTTGGCAATCCATTCATGTAAGGATTGTGTTTTTATCCCTGCAAATTTCCAGCTGGAATCACATGCTAATGTAAATTCCTACTTGCGCACTTTGTGCATTGGGCTACATTAGCAAATTAATGTTGTTTCATGTGTGAGGAGCTACATCCAGTATATAATTTCTGCTTTAATGGTCGGTTCATTTAACTTTTGGCATCGTCTGAATACAATGTATTCATTTTGCATCACTGAGTGTTACAGTCAGATTTCGGAGCTATCTTGGGTGGTATAGACGACGGATTAATTTATTTTCAAATAGGAAAATGAAATTGGCAGCTCTACTGACCATAAAACGTCAGTGTACAGTAAACTAAATGTAATTTTCTTATTAAATCACAGCTTTCCTTCACAATTCACTTGCTTACTGCTTGAAAACTTCAGTAGAAACACACAGAGGTTTTATGCTGTTGAGAAATATCGATGTAAAAAAGGATTTCTTGGCACCTACAGCTGCAGTTGTTAGTTCGGCATTGATGGATTCTAAATCCAATTTACTATATTTTTCTTTTTACTATTGTGTAATGTGAATTTTACTCCATCTAAGGCTAGGTTCACATTTCTGTTGTTTTGCATCAGTCACATGCGTTGCTTGACGCATGTGACTGATGTGTTGTACAACGGATGATGAAGAAAAGAAATCATTGTCGGACTCCGTTGTGTGCGGGGGGCAGAGCGCGAGGGGGGCGGAGTGCGAGGGGGCGGAGCGCGAGGGGGGCGGAGCCGAGCGGGGCCGTGGCGCTGGGGATGTCAGTGCCGTGGGGACTGCAAGGCTGGGGACAAGTGAGTGAGTGTGAGTGTGTGTGTGTGTACACATGCGGAGTGCGGGAGGGGGCAGAGCCGAGTGGGGAAGTGTCGGCCTCCTTGCACACGTATCCAGGGTAAATTTCAGGTAACTAAAAGCAAAGCACTTTCCTTGGTTACCCGATATTTACACTGGTTACCAGCGTGCACCACTTAGCGCTGGCTCCCTGCACACGTAACCAGTGTAAATATCGGGTAACTAACCAAAGCGCATTGCTTAATTACCCGATGTGTATCCTGGTTACGGGTGCAGGGAGCCAGAGAGAGCATGAGCAGCAAAATCCTACGGATTGCGCTGCTCAAAAAACGTTACAGGCTGCGTTGCTCCCGCCCAGCGGTCAGTTAAAAAATGACTGACCGCGACGCAGTGGATGCAACGCAGCATCATTAGTCGCAATCCGTCACTAATAGAAGTCTATGGGGAAAAACTGGATTCCTGCAAAATATTTTGCAGGATACCGTAATTCCTCAAGGCGACGGATTGTGACTGATGGAAAACAACGGAAGTGTGAACCTAGCCTTATGCTGGACAATGAGCAAACACGTGAGGTATTTAATTAAGGCTGGACTAGGTAATAGAATAAAAGAAGGTTCACATGCGGCAGAGACTCTGAAAATGTAAAGGAAACCAAAGGTCCAGCAGAAGACAATACAATTTGGAGCTGACCTGAGCTCAAAGAATCCCAATCCAATATTGACTTTACAGATGATCTGTCGCCAGGTTAAATTAAACCAAACTTAGTTTTTTACCCACTGCTCCTCATTATATATATATATATATATATATAGATATATATATGTACATATACACAGTGCTATGCGAAAGTATTCGGCTCCCTTGAATTTTTCAACCTTTCTCCTCATATCAGTCTTTAAACATAAAGATAAAAACGTCAATGTTATGGTGAAGAATCAGCAAGAAGTGGGACAAAATTGTGCAGTTGAACAAAATGTATTGCTTATTTTAAAAAATAAAAAACTGAAAATTGGGGCGTGCAATATTATTCGTCCCCTTTACTTTCAGTGCAGCAAACTCCCTCCAGAAGTTCATTGAGGATCTCTGAATGATCCAATGTTATCCTAAATGACTGATGATGATAAATATAAGCCCCTGTGTGTAATCAAGTCTCTGTATAAATGCCCCTGCTCTGTGATAGTCTCAGTGTTCTGTTTAAAGCGCAGAGAGCATCATGAAGACCAAGGAACACAACAGGCAGGTCCGTGATACTGTTGTGGAGAAGTTTAAAGCTGGATTTGGATACAAAAAGATTTCCAAAAATTTTAACATCCCAAGAAGCACTGTGCAAGCGATCATATTGAAATGGAAGGAGAATCATACCACTGCAAATCTACCAAGACCCGGCCGTCCATCCAAACTTTCATCTTTCATCAACAAGGAGAAGACAAAAAATGGGTCAGGAGCCGGGCCTTGCTTCCTAATGACACACTAACCCTAAAAGAAATAGCTCCCGCCCTAACAAGGGCAGTCAACAGCTAACCCTAAACTGTGATGATCCCCCTTTAGTCCTGGTGGCTTCCAACACGTTTCGCCCCTTCTGGCTCATCAGGGGAGATGCGTGCACCATTCAATCCTAGAAACAGGACTTAGATCTTCCCTAACTGATCCCAGCTAGGTATACAAAATGACTGACTGCAATATGTTCACAGTGCAGTGCACTTTCGAGCTCAATACCAAGGCTAGAGTATAATATATAGGTCAGGTAAAGAGAAAACCGGTTTAAATGCCGCGCTAAAAACCACTGATGCTGTAGATGAAAAAGATTTCCTTTATTTCATAATTCTACGCGTTTCAGAAACATCTCCGTCTCCTTCCTCAGGAAAAGAAATCATATTCATACACACAAAAAGGCACTCACATGCGATCATAAGGAGTTGTGACTTGCACAACCCTACCAGGTGAGTGCATCTCTTTCTGTCTCTCTACCCTCATACCGGGTAAGACCCTATTGCGCTTTTTCCCCCTACAGCTCTACAAGGTTTACCAAGGCTAGAGAGCGACTCACGTTCTCATGCACGTGAGGACACAGAGCAGGCACATCTTTTTGTGAGAAACAATGGTGGCTGAGTATCTTCCAACAAGGCTGAGCCCATGCCATGATTTCTAAAAAGGAAGTGGAACCAACAAAGTTGTACGGTAGTAACTTCACCAACAACAACTTACCCATATGAGAGTTGAGTTGGCAAAAGAGACAATGAATGAATGAATGAATGAAAGATGAGTAGTAGATGATGTTGATAACACTGACCAGGTACTACTTTAGAATGCAGCCTTGCTACCAGAAAGATGAATGCGAGGGGAAAACGTAGGAAGACAATTTCAGTCTTGCTTTTATTGCAGGAACAACGGAAAGTCACGGAGCATTCTGCGCAGCCAAACACTGTGACCTTCTATTGCCAGAAACCACATGACTTCTGTCACCTGTAACACACCGGTGAGAATACATTGATCCAAATGACCCTTGTAGTATTACTTGTATGGGCTCCCTATGTTTAAACCAAAGGAAAATGTTGTCGTAGATCTGAGCATTCAGTCCAGTTATTGAGTTTGTGCCATTTGGCCATGGACAGATGGCTGGCACAGTTTGTAAGGATAACATACAGGTTGAGTCACCTTGAGTCACTATTAATCTAATTAACAGAGGAACAACTAGAGCTTATCTGTAAAATGGATATCAGGGTTGATTAAAACCCGTTCCTCCGGGGAAAATTTCACTCTAAATAGCAGGAAAGAATTATAACCGAATTCTATATAATGCTGTTACGGTTCATTGAACTTAATCCCTGAACTACAAAACAGAGTAAATTATAATACAGGAGTGTGAGCGGCAGGATGTTATTATCAGGTAATTGTGTTACAATGTTGTATTTGTCATTTAGATGGTTAACCAATATGTCCGCTATTTATCTTTCACGTCCCTCATGCTCGCCGGGCTCAGGCTAATTTAAAAATCTTTTACATATAGAGACAGCGATGGTTACATAGTTACATGGATTTTTTTTCTCTCCCTTTAATTAAACTAGAAGCCCTTTTACAAACAAAACAAGTCGACCTTTAGAACTGTGTTCACATTTGCTTCTGGTTGAGTAAAACTTGCACATATTATCAGGGGTAATTAATTTAAAAATGAGAAATGTACGCACAATCTAAACCCCCAATGTTTACAGGAATCTATTGCAATATTTTATTAAGTCGGTCAAGTTGATGCAGTTCTATAAGTACAAGTGCTGCCTTGTTTATACCCGTTAACACTAGAAATATCAGAGAGGGGTCATTTAACATTTCTACCTTTGGAACCCAGAGACGGGTCGAATGACCTGAAGGATTTTAGCTAACTTCCTATAATCACCGTCTTTTGTTCTGTAATTTAGGCCATTACTGTCTCACCACAGGAGGTTGTTGTTTTCCATTGAATTTAGCCATTTAGTTTTTAGTTAGTTCTATTCTGTTTATAGTATTTTGGTCATTTGACCCTCTTTCAGGACTTTAGGGGGGAGCTCAGAATTTTTGGGACTTCTAGTGTTAAGATGTGGACAATTTTTGTTTTTATGATTTAACTTTTTTCTTCCCCCTCTATTACAAACCCCAGGGATTGATGCCAGCTGACATTACACAGCTGACATCAACGGCAAAAAAATTATCCTGATTGCCACCGCACCAGGGCAAAGTGCCAGAATTGGCACATCGAATGTGATGGACCAATTCTGGAGTGGCTGCAAACTGGTATTTTTAGGTTGGGAAGAGCCAAATAACCATGGACCTTCCCAGCCTAATAATACCAGACATCAGCTGTCTGCTCTATCTTGGCTGGCTATCAAAAATGGGGGGAATCCCACACCATTTTTTTTAATTATTTAGTTATCTAGTTCCCTGAATTGCCCTGGGAATCAGAGATGTGTCCAGGCATCTTCCCCATGCTGTTCCCATTCCATTTGAGCAATGTTTCCATCCATTTAAGCAATTTTCCTGCCTTCCTGTTGGAGTGTTCCGGAAAGCTACTCAAGTTTTCCATTGACTTCCATTATCCTCGGTCCTCCAGTTAAGTCCATTTGAGTGTCTGACCTGCTCAATTTGAGTACAAAGCACTCAAGCATTTTAGTGCTCACTCATAAAGCAATATTATTTAAAGATAAAGAGAGATTTATAAGAAAAGTAGATAGATAATAGATGATAGATAAATTGACACTATAGGGTGTTTAGGCCTGTCTAACCTAATAAATTAATTGAAAAATCAACACAGGGTTCCCCCTATTGTGAGCTGCTATTATCAGGCTGGGTATGTGCATGGTTATTGGGCCCTTCCTAGCCTAAAAACACTAGCATGCAGCCAACCCAGATGGTACAATTCTGTCTCTTCACCCGGCTCTCCCTCATTGTCCTGGTGCATTGGCAATCGTAGTTGGGGTTGACGTCAGCTATGAATTGTCCCAAAACACAGCTGACATTGAGCTCTGGTGTTAGTAATGGAGAGTTGTCTATCAGACATCCATATTACTAACCCAGTAAGTGAAAATACACACAAAATTAGTTTGTTTTAAAAAACACTCCCCAACATTTTTACTGGTTCACCAATTTATTTAAAAAAAAAAATAAAAAAAAAAAACATGCAGGTCCGACATAGTCCAATGAATTCGACATAGTCCAAGGAATCCGACGAAGTCCACCAATGGAAATCCGAAAAACATAAAAAAAGAGAAATAAACACAAGTCACTGTCTTTCATCCAGCAATTTTTTAGAAAGCAAAGCTCCTATGCAGGTCATACATGGTCTGCTACTTCCCACCATGATCCACAAGTCCTATGATCAAAGGTTGTGGAGCATCAGAATGAGGCTCCATAGGCTTTGAGCAGCAGTCACTCTTGGTTCATGCTATGCTCCATGAGACCTGGCTACTGTAAAGAGCGATGACATCAGTGACATCACCAGAGACTGTGGCTCAAATGTTTAGCTGCTGCCTACAATGTTTGAAGGTTGTCAGTTCCAGTCGCTGTAAGTGGGGTGGGGTGGAAAAACAAATAACAATTTTGTAATAGTGCCTCACTATTTTAAAGCAGTTTTATAGGAACAAATACATTTTACTTTCTTCACTTCTAGAATGTAGGGACATAGAGAAAAACTGCTGTGTACAGCTGTATCTCTTTGTACCTGTATAATCTGCTTCTGGGTTCATTGCATGTGCTACAGGTCAAGTATACCAAATCCTCCTATGTCTCTCAGCCTGGGCAGTGGCTAATTGGTAGAGGTGCTGGCATCAGACAAGGCGTTCTTGAGTTTGAGACCTGGGTAGAGAGGAATTTTTAATTTAGTTTATGCTCTTATACCCCTAAGGAGAAGGAGCTTCTGAGCCAGTCAGGAGAGGAGAGAGGAAGCTGGGACAAAAGCCCTGACTGCCAGGACAGCGGGACTGAGCCTTCAAATTGGGACAGTCCCACTGAAACCATGATGGTTTGGAGCTAACAGTTTGACAGAATATGATGGTGATTTTTAACAAACTATAAAGTAGGATTTCTCACCATGGAAAATTGTGCTCTGGTTGCATTGCAGATGAAAAAAAAAAGTGCAATGTTCTTAGTGTCATAACTGACGGTAGCAAAACTATTAGGCCCCAATAAATGAGGTGTAGATTCGGCCTATACAAGAAGACGTGAACGGAATTTTCAGAAGTCTCTACACGAAAATGACTCGCTGTCACCAATATCGTACGTGTCACTGCTTACATATAATTCCTGGAATCTGTATGTATCTAAATGTAGCTTCTGCCGCTTTGTGCATCATAAAGAATGTGTTTAAATGAAAATTTACTTATTTTATGTATTTATTATGTTGGTGCTAACAAGGGAAAACACAGCTGCAAGGAAGGAATCACTGTGACTCTTGAGAGCTGAATAAACAGAGGATTTCCACCACGCGCCTCCCTGTGATTCGCAGCTTGTGACTGTAAGCGTTCATTCATAGTATAAGACTCCATACAGCTCCATGCCTACCAACAGGAATTCTGCAGTTCAACCTGTCTGGTTCCACCTATAAATAACAAATATATATTTTTGTCATATATATATATATATATATATATATATATATATATATATATATATATATATATATATATAGGGTTTTTTTCCCTCTATATATATATAATATATGTATATATATATATATATATATATATATATATATATAGTTTAGAAGAATTGGGATCCAGTAAAAAGGTGAAATTTCACCAAAGTTATAAAAATCATTTTTCTTTATTAATCCATTATGTCATACAAAAAATAGAAGGAACTCCACACAAATAATATGCAATTGAGCAAGGGACTACATGTTTCAGCGCTATGCGCCTTCTTCACGGTTTTATACATTGTTTGACTTATACATACAGTATATACAGTATATTAGAATATTGAGTGCCCCAGGTCTTGGATCATTTCAGTCCCAGTCATCAGACTTGCGACAATTGGAAAGTTATCCCTAATCCCATAGATAGGAGATAACTTACCCTATGGCTTTGAAAGTTATGTACAGAAATAAAACAATTGAACACCCATATATGCTATTTTCCATCTACTATGCCTTTGTGAAAAATGGGAAAAATGCAATAATAAACATTAAAAGCATGTTTGTACATATGCATTATATATATATATATATATATATATATATATATATATATATATATATATATATATATATATATATATATATATATATATATAATTTTTTTGGGGGTATTATTATCTTCATTTAATTTGTCATCAGTGAAAAAAAAAAAAATCGTCATAAAGCCAAATTGGATGTAATTCCACACCAAACATAAAAAGGGGGTGGACAAAAGTATTGGCCCTATTTGAAAAATCATGTGATGCTTCTCTAATTTGAGTAATTAACAGCACCTGTAACTTACCTGTGGCACCTAACAGGTGTTGGCAATAACTAAATCACACTTGCAGCCAGTTGACATGGATTAAAGTTGACTCAGCCTCTGTCCTGTGTCCTTGTGTGTACCACATTGAGCATAGAGAAAAGAAAGAAGACCAAAGAACTGTCTGAGGACTTGAGAATCCAAATTGTGAGGAAGCATGAGCAATCTCAAGGCTACAAGTCCATCTCCAAAGACCTGAAAGTTCCTGTTTCTACGGTGCGCAGTGTCATCAAGAAGTTTAAAGCCCGTGGCTAACCTCCCTAGATGTGGAAGGAAAAGAAAAATTGACGAGAGATTTCAACGCAAGATTATGTGGATGGTGGATAAAGAACCTCGACTAACATCCAAACAAGTTCAAGCTGCCCTGCAGTCCGAGGGTACAACAGTGTCAACCCGTACTATCTGCTGGCGTCTGAATGAAAAGGGACTGTATGGTAGGATACCCAGGAAGACTCCACTTCTTACCCAGAGACATAAAAAAGCCAGGCTGGAGTTTGCCAAAACTTACCTGAGAAAGCCTAAAAGGTTTTGGAAGAATGTTCTCTGGTTAGATGAGACAAAAGTAGAGCTTTTTGGGAAAAGCCATCAACATAGAGTTTACAGGGAAAAAAAAAGAGGCATTCAAAGAAAAGAACACGGTCCCTACAGTCAAACATGGCGGAGGTTCCCTGATGTTTTGGGGTTGCTTTGCTGCCTCTAGCACTGGACTGCTTGACCGTGTGCATGGCATTATGAAGTCTGAAGACTACCAACAAATTTTGCAGCATAATATAGGGCCCAGTGTGAGAAAGCTGGGTCTCCCTCAGAGGTCATGGGTCTTCCAGCAGGACAATGACCCAAAAGACACTTCAAAAAGCACTAGAAAATGGTTTGAGAGAAAGCACTGGAGACTACTAAAGTGGCCAGCAATGAGTCCAGACCTGAACCCCATAGAACACCTGTGGAGAGATCTCAAAATGACAGTTTGGAGAAGGCCCCCTTCAACTCTCAGGCACCTGGAGCAGTTTGCCAAAGAAGAATGGTCTAAAATTCCAGCAGAGCATTGTAAGAAACTCATTGATGGTTACCGGAAGCGGTTGTTCGAAGTTATTTTGGCTGAAGGTTGTGCAACCAAGTATTAGGCTAAGGGTGCCAATACTTTTGTCTGGCCCATTTTTGGAGTTTTGTGTGAAATGATCAATGATTTGATTTTTGTTTCATTTTCTTTTGTGTTTTTTCATTGCAAGCAAAATAAATGCAGATAATAATACCAAAGAATTTGTGATTGCAATCATTTTCAAGAAGAAACTGAGTATTATCTGACAGAATTGCAGGGGTGCCAATACTTTTGGCCAGCACTAACTATATATATATATATATATATATATATATACAGTATATACAGTATATATATATATATATATATATAGCTCGTGAAATAAGTATTGCACACGTCACCCATTTTATTAATAGTAGTAAAGATGCTATTAAGTTGAATCTCACCAGCTGTCAGTAACAACCCATCCAATCCCCACAGCCAAAAAAATCAAACCATTAAATGTCCATAAATATAATAATGTGTAATAATGAGAAATTACATAAAGCAAAAGTATTGAACACGCTTAGAAAAATGTATTTAATTACTTTGTACAAAAGCCTTTTTTTGACAATGGCTTCAAAATGCCTTCTGTATGGGGAAACTAGTGGCATACATTGCTCAGGTGTGATTTTGGACCATTCTTCCACACAAACACTCTTCAAATTAACCCCTTCACGACCTTGGACGGATCTATCCGTCATAGATCGTGTCCCGTTAAGCCCCGCCCCCTGCCGCGGGCAGGCGGCGTGGATCGGCACACATATCAGCTGTTTTCAACAGCTGACATGTGTGCCTACATGTTCCGAGTGGAATCGCATTCCACCCGGAACATTAACCCCTTAGATCTCGCT